>NW_027502950.1:0-42463 GCF_021521415.1 Bidens hawaiensis
TAACGAAGTACCCTATTGGCAGCCTCCATGTGGCTTTGTCTCGGGTGACTAACGAACTGACTCAAAACATTAACTGCATAAGCTATGTCGGGCCTCGTGGCTTGCAAATAGAGGAGTCGCCCTATTAGTCTTCGGTACTGGCTTGAGTCAACTCGTGACTCCTCGTCACATTTTCCAAGTTTAAGATTTTGTTCCATGGGGAATGGGCTCGGCCGGCAACCTGTCATTCCCGTATCTTCAAGAATGTCAAGTGTATATTTGCGTTGACTTAACACCATTCCCTCTTTTGTCCTTGCGACCTCAATTCCAAGAGAAAACTTTAAAGAGCCGAGGTCCTTGATGCTGAATTTGTTGTCAAGAAAAACTTTAGTTTCTTTATATTGTTCGAGTCATCTCCCACAATAATCACATCATCAACATAGATGAGCGCAGCAACGAAAGCATCCTTAGTTTTGAAAACAAATAGAGAAGGATCGGCTCCTGTTTGTTTAAAACCAATTTCCGATAAAGAGTTTGTAAATTTTAGATACCAATTTCTAGATGATTGCTTAAGCCCGTGCAAAGATTTCTTTAGTTTGCAACTCAGTTATAATTTGGTTTTCCATAACCTTGTGGTATTTTCATGTAGACGTCCTCATGCAAATCTCCATAGAGAAAAGCATTGTTTACGTCCAACTGATGAATATGCCATCCTCGTTTCACAGCCACGGTTAGAAGAGTCCAAAAAGTCACTAATTTTGCCACCGGGGCAAAGGTTTCATGAAAATCAACACCTTCCATTTGCGTAAAACCTTTTGCTACAAGGCGCGCCTTGGATCTTTCTATATCCCCGTTTGGTTTATACTTTATTTTATAAACCCACTTTGAGTCGATTGCCCATATTCCTTCCGGTAGTGTTTGTAAGACCCAAGTATCATTTTCTTCAATAGCCTTGATCTCCTTCTTCATAGCATGTCTCCAATTTTCATCTCGAACGGCTTGATGATAATATTTCGGCTCATCACGCGAGGTGATGGCCGCCAAAAAAGCTTTGTGCTTGTTAGTAAATTTATCATGGGAAATAAAATGTGCTAAGGGATATACCATTGAGAACGTTTGATTGGAGGTGGAATGCTCATGGAACGCTTGGGGCGGACACAATTTCTTTTCTGCCTTGGTACATTTGCATCATGGCTATTTTGCTCCATGTTCTCAACGTCTGGTTCATGTCCTTCTGCTGCATTATTATTTTCATTGGGGGTTTCTTCTTCATTGTTGGGCTCATGAACACCATCTGCCCACTTCCCAATATATTTAGAATTACACTCTTCCTCATTTTCAACATGTGGGCCTTCATCCTTATTATTAGGCTGAAAATAAACATTTGATTCATGCTCAACAAAATCATCAACTTGCATACTTTGATTGCATGATGTCGGTTGTGGAATAGTGGTAGACTTAGTGAGCTCATCAGTTGGCTCAATTTGTATTTCTATTGTTTCCATATTTTCTTCCCACTTTGATGGAAAATAAAGACTTCTTCTTCTTCGAGCGTTTCATTAGTAAAAGGAAAAATATTCTGCATAAATTTAACATCTCTAGATGTTATAATTTTATTAAGACGTGGTTCATAAATTTTATAACCCTTCATACCTTGAGGATAGCCCAAGAAGACCCCGGTCTGCCCTTTACCAAGAACTTACGCCTTTTGTCTCCGTATTTTTGTAATAAGCAAGACAACCAAAAATCCTCTATGTTCGTAATTGGGTTTTTGGTTGTACAATACTTCATACGGAGTCTTGTTCTCGATCACTTCGGATAGAAACCTATTTATTACATGTGTAGCCGTTAAGACACATTCCCCCCCCCCCCAAATCTTGTCGGTAAGTTAGCCTCAAATTTTAAAGCTCGTGCCGTTTCCAACAAATGTCGGTGCTTTCGTTCCACCACACCGTTTTGTTGTGGTGTGTGTGGACATGTGGTTTCAAGAATAATCCCGTTTTGCGCATAAAAATCATGCATGTGATTTGAAGTGAATTCCCCCCATTATCGCACCGTGTTCGTTTAATATTTTTCTCAAATTGGACTTGTACCATTTTGTGAAAATTAATGAGGCAAACACTTGCTTCATGTTTATGTTTAAGAGGAAAAACCCACACGGCCCGGCTAAAGTCATCAACAATTGTCAAAAAATAGTTTGCCCGTGTGAACGAAGGTGTTCGGTATTTACAAGTCAACAAGTCAAAACAAGCATTCGTTTTTGTGGTACTAATAGGAAAAGGAAATCTCGTAAACTTAGCTTTGACACATGAGTCACAAAAGTCTTTCAAACTTAAAGAAACATTCTTAAAAAAATCAACGTAGGATACTTTTGAGTTTGATTGATGACCCAACCGCTTGTGCCATGTACAAATAGTCATCATCATAGCATGCCTCTTTGTTTCCACCATCCCCATCTTGTATAAACCACTTTTGCATTCACCCGCTCCAATCAATGTCCTCGAATGTAAGCCCTGTATGACACAAAAATTCGGGAAAAATGTGACAACACATTGAAGGTTTGTGATAATTTACTAACAGACAATAGGTTGCATTTAAATTTGGGAATATGTAGATCATTTTTAATCATCATGCCGTTGGGTAACACTCAACTTCCTCTACCTTCAACGGCAATAGTTTCACCATTTTGTATTGTGACGGGTGGTTCACAATTTTTTTTTATTTTATTTTTTAATAACGCATCATCATATATTATATACTCGGTGGCACCCGAGTCTATAACCCATTTACCTTTTTTACCAAAAGTTATCTGCCATGTTAACTGCGGGTGTTGCTTCTTCTTCCGCTGTCCCATCTTTATTACTAAAAAACTTCACAAAGATATTGAGCATTGGTTAAACCCGGGCACCGGGCTTTCTTCTACTTCCACACAAGCTGCCTTGCTCTTCACTTTTTCTGATTATCCTTTTACCGGCCACCATTCGGGATAACCGATGCGTTTAAAACACTCATCTTTTTTATGCCCGTCTCTACCACAGAAAGTACAATGCTCCACTTGTTCCCCTACACCTCGTTTTCCATCCCTGAGCTTAGGGCGATTTAGTGACTGACCTTGATCACGCTTACTAGGCACATGCGCTTGAAAAGCTGCTGGCTCATGAACTAATCTCTTGCCTCCCGATATAGCTCTCTGTTGTTCGTCATCCTTCATTAATTGAAAGGCACTCGTGAGAGAGGGTATTGGCTGCATAGCCAATATTTGGGTTCGAATGGTTTCGAATTCAGCATCCAAACCAAGAAGAAATTCGTACAACCTTTCCTTATCTCTTAGATCTGTGAGTTGCTTCCCTACCTCACATGTACAACCGTTGCATTCACATTTAAAACACTGATTGTATTTCATCCCATATTACTCGAAGCTTGGTAAAGTATGCTTAGACAGAGGTACCTTCTTGCTTTGTGGTGGATAGTGATTGTTTTAATTCGTACGCCCTAGGCGCACTCGCCTTCCCGAATCGTTCCTTCATATCAGTCCACATGCCTTGGGCTGTAGCAGCGTATTTTACGCTCGTCCTTATTTCTTTCTCCATAGCCGTGTTCAACCAACCCTTAATCATGGCATCGCATCTCAGCCATGCCATTAAATTAGGTGAGCCTTGGTCTGGTTTCTTTATCGTCCCGTCCACAAAGCCAGTCTTGTTTTTGGCAAACAAGAAGTTAAGCATTTCTTGGGCCCAATCCGTATAGTTTCCATCAGTCAACACGTCATTCACGTGCATCTGTCTTGGATAGTCTGAGGGATGTAGGTAATATGGAGATGCATGGTCTAAGTCTCCTTCGTAACCCTTCGTGGGTTTGTCTTCTTTACCACCTGCCATGGCGAATTAAAATTCTTCTTTATATTTTCTTTTTATTTGACTGTGAGGATCTTTACTACTCTGATGCCATAACAAAGTGTTATGTAAAAGATTGTATTGATAATAATCAATACACAGTTTACAATGAGGGAGAAATATCCCTATATACACAGTAGTTTGGAAGTCAAGCCAAGAATCATGCTATACATATGGAAACCAAATAAAAGGAATATAAATGATATTAAAAGGATTTGACTAAGAAGCAATAATCACGGAGAGAATAATATACTTCTATAGCAACAACCAGACTAGGCTTAAGGAGAGCTGTGAGTTTAAAAGAAAAGCTTTATAGAACTTTGAATTTTGAAAATGAATTATTGGATTATAAGCAAAAGTATGATTATTTCTGAATCTTAATAGATATCGATTATGCTGCGAAAATAGAGATGCTTGGAGCGGAGCTTGATGAAGCATGAAAAAAATACTAGAAAGGTTAGCATGAAAAAAAATATTGCATTCATCACACAATCATACTAGAGTTTTGACTTTTAGGGGTCAAACATCCATGTGTTTTCTCACGCATGGGTGTAACGAGCAAACTCGCTAAAAGCTCAAGTTCAGCAAAGCTTAAACGGGGTCGAACTAAATAAGCTTGTAATGCAATTTTTCAGTCCTTAAACTGAAAAACAAAACAAAACCTGTCATTTGGTTCGGGTTTGTGACGGTAACCGAATTATTATTTGGTTATTCGACTTGATTGTCGATTATACAATTTGATAAATTTGCTTTAAACAATTCTTTTTCTTGTTTTGGGGTTTGGTTACAACATAATAATAATATAAAAACCGAATAAACTAATAACAGAACTGATGGACACTCTATTATGAGTTTGTTTCAAGAGTGAGTGATTAAGGTGACTATTATTAAGTTAAGTGAAGCAGATTTTTATTGGTTAGTTTTTTTGGGTTTAATTATTAGTGTGATCGAATATAATTCAGTAACGGGATCAAATTTAACCTGGTAACCAAATTTTTATTCCATCAACAGGTTGATGTGATATTATTTGTATAATGAACTGCAATTCATACGTGAATGTTGTTGTTCCGACAGTTGATTGCAGATCTTCTATACAAATTTAAATTGCATATCAAAACTATTGTAAATCACTTTCACACTATGTTTCCGAGTTTCATTTAAAGAGAGAAAAGAAATGAAAAGAAAGAAAAAAGAAAGGAAAAAAATGATATTATTTGGTGTTCCCTAGTTGAATGGAAAGGAAAGAAAAATATATATCTCATGTGTTCCCTAGTTGAGAGAAAAATAAAAGAAATTTAAATTTTTACCATTATACCCTTTAGGTAAATTATAATAAAAAAAAGAATTACTTCTCATTCTCCAATAATCGTTTCTCTACCTATGGTTAGGGGTGCTAACGGTTCAATTTGAAATCGTGAAACCGTTACCATAAATTTAAATACATTTTATATTTAAAATATATTATGCTATTCATACTTAAATATAATATTTAATTAAAATAAATGTTGCACTAGATTCATGCTCCTTTCAATTGATCACATTAAAACTTACTGTACCTTTTATCTTCTCTAACATATGATACATTCATCCTAGTTATAAATTGTAGAAACACATTAAGTGTTTCCTAATTCATGATTACAGCTCTTTGTGTAACAAATTAATGCAATAATATTTGACGCTAAATAAACAGATAAGCATAAGAAAAATGTGTTTATCTAAACATTTTAAGTTAGTTGTCAGAGCTTTAAGTATTCAAACAACCGATTCGAACTCGTATACTTTAAGAACTGGCAAAACGGGCAAAAAAAGACAAAACGTGTTTTTGTCAAAAACGAGTCTCAACGGGTCCATTCAGGTAGATCCGCAAACTAGGGGTGTTCATGGTTAGGTTGTGCGTCAAACCGTTAGTCACGGTTTTTGATCATCGAGCCAAAACCGAACCGTTGAAAACTAAAACCGAACCAAACCAAACCGTTATTAACGGTTTGGTTTCACGATTTGAACTTATTAAGCCTTACTAAAAATTGCAAAGTTTATAAAATGAAAAGGTTAGTACCTGATAAACTGAATTTGGTAATAACAAAATGTGTTTGCATATGTAAATAAAAAACAAAAATATATCAAATCTTAAATATAGTTAAATATTCAACAGTAAAAAATGTAAATAAAAAACAAAATTATCAAATCTTATGGTTTAGTCCGGTTTCATACAACCGGTTTCTTATATAAACTTGATATAAACCGTAAACAAACTGTTCGCTACAGTTTAGATATTTTGAACCCGATGGCCCGCAAAGTTAAAGAAAAGACCGACCGTAAAACCTACCTGACAGCCGGTTTGGAAGGTTTCACGGTTTGAAACCAAACCATGAACACCCGTTTTTTAAACACACGTTTTGTCCACTGGGTTTTAAATTTTAATAATTAATGCATAATTATTAGTTTATAACTACTAAATTATGAGTTTCAAGTTTAGTTTGACCCAAGTCAACCTACGGGCGAAAATTACCAGCATGTGCTTAACTGCTTGTTAACTGGAATTACAGTTGACTTCAAAGTTAAAGAAGTTACCATTCGAGTTACTCTTTAAAGCTCGAGCTCGGATCGTTTTGACTTAAACGAGGTAGAACTTGAGTTCGGCCGATTCGAGTTACTCTTTTAAAACTTGAGTTCGGCTCATGAGTTGTTTTTTCGAGCTCGGGCTCGGCTCGTTTATTCATAATTAATCAATTAATATAAGTTTTTATACACTTTAAAAAAAATTGTAACTGATTTGATCAATAGAAAGTAATTATATGCAACAAATTAAGATTTAAAGTTGTTTTGGTGCATAACATTATTATCAGTTGCCTCAAAATTCTTTTAGCAAGCTTAATTAACTCAACACAAGAGAAACCATTACTAACTCGACTGCTACAATCGAATAACATGTAAAAATCAAAACAAAATGTTATAAAGCAAATAATAATACCTATTAGGGAAGGGTTGCTAGGGGTGTTGAGAAGAAGACATGGTGATAGAAGCTTAGGTTTAGAAACATGAAACAAACTTATGACCTGATACAAAAAGATGAGGACAAGATGGTAATTTTAAGTTTGATTATTTTCCTTTTTCTTGTTAAATGAGACTCCGGAACTACTGGGCCTCAAAGTTTGTTACTTAAACACATATTTCCGAAAAACCCAAAGAAATTTGAGATTTAATTTTGTTTGTGGTGGTTAGAATTACCATTTAGTTTGGATGATTTGCTTCGTGGATTTGCAAGCAAGTACCCATTTTGTTATTGAAACAACACAAACAAAATAAGAGATTAGATCCGGGCTATAATCCGACTATACACGACTACACCGATCAAAAGATCAACATTCAAATGTATCTTGATGTTCGTTTCTTGAATTTCTGTTATTGAAACAACACAAACAGAATAATAAATGAGATCCAGGCTATGAACCGGCGATACACGGCTACACCCATCAAAAGGTCAAAATTAAAATGTATCTTGATGTTAGTTTCTCAAGTTTATGATTTTTGTTACTCTTTAAAAATATTTGTTTAGAGAACATGGTGTTTGAATATATAAAGTTGATTCTTGTATCTTTATATTGTTTCTATCAATGTTTTAAACCGCAAAACGTGCCTACTTGTCCTCACCATGCCTGTTGAAAACCCTGACCGACCGACGTGCTATTCTTAAGGGTTTGAAACATGATGCTCTATAAGTTATGTTTATTTATAAAATCCTTTAGTGGATTATCAATGTATAAAGCATTTATACGAGTACAATAGAAAAACTCGCTGCAAGTATTGTAACATCGTGAAAATTTCGGGTTTAAAATACCAGGTTCCAAAAGATGAAGAACCAAAAGTGAAAAATTCTGATTTGTTGTCCTATAGTGATACGCGACGGGACAAGGGACAAGCCCATCATGTATCACGAAGGGCTTGGTCATATATTCAAAAAGACTGGCCAATGACGATACGTGATCGCCAAAGGACCAACGTCATCGCGTATCGCGATGACATGGTCGACATGTATGACACGTGTGGCCATGTGTCACACGGTGGCACGATGTGTTTCCACATATTACCACGTGGCACTGCATCCGCCACGTGGCGCCACGTAGCAGATCTCGAGGGTGACCAGGCAGGCCTACGTCGCGATATGCGACGGGCTAGCTAAAGGGCCTTCGCGTATCGCGATGGCCCCCTTGTTTGCCTATAAATAGCAAACTACGGGTTTGTTCATTCTCACACCCAAAATTTCATACTCAACTCTCTCTCTAACATCTCTCTAAATCTTGGAATGTATACCCACGATTACCTCAAGTTCGTGCCCTCAATTCCTCGATATTCGTATCACATACCACCGACATTCCGACAAAGAAGTTGTTGCCATCCCGACACCCCGACGACCCGCCTCGTGAAGCGTGCCGATGTCGGAAGAAGTGTTGGTGCCTCGTTTTGCGTGCAATGAAAAAGGTGTTGATAAGAAAGGCGTGATCAAGAAGATAAAGATGACGAAGCGACGTTGAAGTGCTGCTCGATTGTGTAGGGTTTTTATAAGCCGATCAAGGTAGGCATAATGCCCGAATAAAATAACAATAAAATATTGAAAAGGCTTAAAACCCAAAGTCGAGGAAATACTCGATACCTCGATAAAATAAAAGAAATATAACAAAGAAAAGAAAGAAATACGAATATGACATATTGTGATTATTATTCTTTGTTATAAGTATTATTTAACTTTAATACGATTATTCTTAGATAATAAAGAAAAGAAAAGAATACGTTTCTTAGAGAAGAAGAAACATAGGGTTTAAAAGAAAATAAGATTTAACTAAAGGTTTATTCTCGTACTATAGGTGCGAGATAGCAAGGGAGAGACCCTCGGACGGTGTATTGAAGCCGATCCAAATTGAAAAAGGTGAATACGCCCCAAACTTTACAAACTTGTTTTAAAACTAGTCAAACGTGTTAAATGAAAAGGTTTACATGAGACTACGTCTCTAAAACATTTATAAACAAAGGTATAAACGCTAGCCCTCAGACTATCGTGTACGTTTTTCTGGATACTTACATATGTGGTAAAATGCGGTGGGCACATCGCACCACACCTAGTCATAGTGATGCTTCCTGCGGGGAGTGTGACCATTTGTATACGGATGGTACTTAACTAAGTTGAACGTTGCGGTGTTTGCTGGGGTATTTAGTGTAGAAACTTGAGTTTGTAATTGTATAAATTTAAAGCTTGATTATTCCTAAGCCATGATGGGCCGGACCCAAGTTATGTCTCGAGGGGTAATCAAGTAAAAGAAGATATTTTAGCGTCAGCATATTCACCAGCATCTGTTGTTGACATATTTTCTAAACATTTTGCAGGTAATCAAGATTAGGGCTTGGGATGACAAAGTGCTCAAGATATCCGATGGCTCGGATCTTTTTGTTAAAAACTTAGTATTAAATGAATGGTGGTTTTGTAATTAAAAAAAGTAACCTTAAAACCATATGTTTTAAATCCATATGTTTTAAATGAACTTTTAATCACGTCTTTTGTGAATGTAAATATTATATTTTAAATCCATATGTTTTAAAGACTTCCGTTTTTAATACGTAACTCTGATATATTTACAAATGTGGTACCAACTGTTGGTCGCACTCCCAGGCCTAAGATGGGGGTGTGACAGGTTGGTAACAGAGCCATCGATCTTAGCGAATTAGGTATTAAAAGATAATACCTAAGCTTCGATCCATGTATAGGAAAAATATTTTTATTACTTGATTTATTTGAATAGGGATAAGATACTCTGCCCAAATGTTCAAGGACGAAGTCTTAGAATGGTGGAATACGTTGATTCTAAGTAAGGGATGACAAGTGCTGTACAATTTTTCATGGGAAGACTTCAAGGAAATGTTAATGGCAAAATACGGCCCTATTATAACAAACCACAAAACAAATCAAAAGAAAAGTAAAGAAATAAAAGAAGAAAATTCCATCCCACATTGGTGGAGGAAAGAAAATGAGAGGATTCCACCATGGTATAAATAAGAGTGTAAGTACTTGTCCCACATCGCTAGATTATAAAACTAGCGAGCTCTTTATAAGAAAGAAAACTCATATGTTAATATTCTTATAAGACAAATCACACCCAGTGGTCCTAGTGTAGGGTGCGGAGCACGCGCACACGCACACGCACTGGCGAAGTGTGATGGGCGCAATGTGGCTCTTTGGTGGCACACTTTGCACTTCGCCCGCGAGACACTTAAGGTTCGTCTTAGTATTTTTGTGGAAAATTAAGATTTTTAATAATCCTGCCATCGCGATACGCGACGGGTTTAGATTAGCCTCATCGAGTAGCGCGATGACGTGTAACAATATCCAGAAACTTTGCGGCGTAGGGATACGCGATGAACCATCCAAGTACCCATCGTGTATCGCGACGTGGAGGTTACACAGATGAGACACGTCACTTTCCACGTGGCATGCCACGTAGCAAGACTAGGGCTGACTCAGCCAAGCTACAAGATTCTTCTCGTAATCCTCCTATGATTGGTATCCAGATCCAGTTCCCCATTAGGAGGATTTCATCATTTCCTTTAACAAGTAGATCAATGGTACTATTTCTTTTCTCATCAACAATATTATTTTCTTCTGTTGCTTGTTTCTGAGTATTCTTTACTTCACCAATTAAATTAATTTGAAGTTCTAACCTTAAGGCTCGCACTCTTTTAGGTTTCTCATGCTCTTTTCTGCTTTGCATCGGCTACTATATTTGTTTTGCCTTCACGATATTGGATTTCACAATCATAGTTGCTAAGAATTTCCATCCAGCGTCTTTGCCTCATGTTAAGCTCCCTTTGCCCAAAAATATATTTTAAACTTTTATGATCTGTGAATACAGTAAACTTACTACCATACAGATAGTGTCTTCAGATCTTTAGGGCAAAAATTATTGGTCCCAATTCTAAGTCATGTGTTGTATAACGTCACACCCCAAAACACGGCCTAGGAGTGTGACCCCTTAATGTTGGTACCACAAGTGTAAATAAATCCGAGTTACGTTATATTAGCAGAAGACTTGTAAAACTTGTGGATTAAAGTTGTAAATATTATAAAAGACGGGATTTATAAAATACCCGTTTAGTGTTTACTTGTTTTATCATTACAAAAACCAGCATTTAAATATTTAAGTTTATAAAAAATAAATCCGAGCCATCGGATATTCATAGCACTTCGTCACTCCAAGCGCTATTCTTGTTCACCTGCAAAATATAAATAAAATACGTTAGCAACGAATGCTGGTGAACACGCTGACGCTAAAATATTTTCTTTTACTTTATTACCCCTCGAGACTACGCCTGCCTCGGCCCATCGTGGCTTCGGAATAACAAAGTTAAATAACACATTTATAAATTCGGGTCTCTACACTAGGTCACCCCAGCAAACACCGCAGCGTTCGACTTAGTTAAGTACCCATAAGTATACACACGGTCGTGCTTCCCGCCGGAAAGCGTCCTACGACCAGGCGTGGTGCGATGTGCCCATCGCGTACTACCACATATGTAAGGATCCAGACAAACGTATACTACAGCATGAGGGCTAGGCTTATACTCTTATTTATAACGGTTTTAGGAACACGTAGTTCCTTGTAAATCATTTTCATATAACATGTTTGACTCATTTGAAAACAAGTTTGTAAAAGTTTGAGGGCGTATTCACCTTTTTTGCTTTGGGATCGGGTTCACTCACCGTCCGAGGGTCTTTCCCTTGCTATCTCGCACCTATAGTATGAGTATAACCATTTGTTAGTCGGATATACAATCCGGGTTAAGACCTTTAGTCTTATTTTTATATCCTTTACCTCGATGAACCTTTAGTTCATAAATTTCTTTTACTTGAAAACATTTAGTTTAAAAGTAATCATAAACCTTTAGTTTATTTATAAAAACCCGACGTTTCTTCTTCTCAAAGAAACGTATTCTTTTCTTTTATTATTTAAGAATAAACATTATCACTTAAATAATAGTTTCATAACAAAGAATATATACTTACACACATATATATTTATCAATACTCGTATTCTTATCTTTGTTATGTTTTCTTTTCTTTTATCGAGGTATCGACTATAACCTCGACTTAAGGTTTAAGCTTTATAATATAGCCTTATAAAAACCCTAACGATTCGAGCAATACTTCAATACTTCAAGGCCGCTTCACCTTCTCGATCAATTATTTTTCTCGTCACTCCTTCCTTGACACGCCAACCAATGAACACCAATCTTGACGGCACGCCTTTCGAGAACAAACACCTTCTTGGTATGTGGATGGAGGGTGGCACAAACTTCGAGGAAACATCGGCACACAAACAAGAAATCTAGGCACGATTATCGAGGTTGATCGAGGGCACGAATTTCGAGGTATAGAGATGTTAGAGAGAGAGTACTTTGTGTGATTTGGTGTATGGAAAATGGAAGCCCGGACCTGCTATTTATAGACGAAATTTTGGAACCCATCGCGATACGCGATGGCTTCCTGGACACCCATCGCGTATCAAGATGTAGCCCTGCATTGTCACCACGTAGGTCTGCCACGTGTCGCCACGTGGTAGACGATGTGCCACGTGTTGACACGTGGCTGGCGATGTGCCACGTGTGGCCACGTGGCAGACGGTGTGCCACGTGTGGACACGTGGCAGCTCTTGTGCCTGAGGTGTCAGGCCACGTCATCGCGATACGCGATAACGTTGGCTCAACAGCGATCGCGATGGGCTTGTCCCTTTGTCCTGTCGCGTATCGCGAAAGGACAAGAAAACATAATTTTCGTTTTAAACCCTATGGTTTGGAAATTTGGCAAATTTGGTCCTTTAACTTTGGAAAATTTATAATTTCAACTCGAAATTTTTCTCGATGTTACATATAATTCTCTTCATGCTTCTTTAATTGTCTAGATGCGTAAGCAATAACTTTTTCACGTTGCATTAATACACATCCCAATCCTGATTTAGAAGCATCACAACAAACTGTGAAATCTTCAGTTCCTTCTGGTAGCGCAAGTATCGGGGCATTTGTTAACTTTTGCTTCTTCTTGCTTAGGTCCCCATTCAAACTTTGAATGAAGCGTCTACAAACATAATTTTATAGGGTTAAACCCTAATTGGTATCCAGATACTGTGAAAATTAAGATTTTTAATAATCCTGAATAAGAAATACCGAAATAAAGAGGCCCTGAATACACTTGGAAACTTGAATCCGAAATGAAGTCGAAATACCCCCACTTATTCAAAAGAAGAAATCTCGAGGAAGAGATTTATTTCAAGGTGGGGAGGATGTAACATCGTAAAAATTTCGGGTTTAAAATACCAAGTTCCAAAAGATGAAGGATCAAAAGTGAAAAATTCTAATTTTCTGTCCAATAACGATACGCGACGGGACAAGGGATAAGCCCATCGCGTTTCGCGAAGGGCTTGGTTAAATATTCAAAAAGACTAGTCAATGGCGATACGCGATCGCCAAAGGACCAACGTCATCACGTATCGCGATGACGTGGTCTGACATGTATGACACGTGTAGCCACGTGTCACACGGTGGCACGATGTGTTGCCACGTGTCATCACGTGGCACCGCGTCTGCCACGTGGCAGGCCTAGAGGGTGACTAGGCAGGCCTACGTCGCGATACGTGACGGGCTAGCTAAAGGTCTATCACGTATCGCGATGGCCCCCCGGTTTGCCTATAAATAGCAAGGTACGGGTTTGTTCATTCTCACACCCAGAATTTTAGACTCAACTCTCTCTCTCTCTCTCTCTCTCTCTCTAACATCTCTCTAAATATTGGAAAGTATACCCTCGATTACCTCGAAGTTGGTGCCCTCAATTCCTGGAAATTCGTACCACATACCACCGACGTTCTGAAAAAGAATCTGTTGCCATCCCGACATCCCGACGACCCGCCTCGTGAAGCGTGTCCACGTGGGAAGAAGTGTTGGTGCCTCAGTTTACGTGCAATGAAAAAGGTGTCGATAAGAAAGGCGTGATCAAGAAGATAAAGATGACGAAGCGGCGTTGAAGTGCTGCTCGATTGTGTAGGATTTTTATAAGCCGATCAAGGTAGGCATAATGCCCGAATAAAATAACAATAAAATATTGAAAAGGCTTAAAACCCAAAGTCGAGGAAATATACTCGATACCTCGATAAAGTAAAAGAAATATAACAAAGAAAAGAAAGAAATACGAATATGATATATTGTGATTATTATTCTTTGTTATAAGTATTATTTAAGTTTAACATGATTATTCTTAGATAATAAAGAAAAGAAAAGAATACGTTTCTTAGAGAAGAAGAAACGTAGGGTTTAAAAGAAAATAAGATTTAACTAAAGGTTTGTCTTATAAAAGAATATTAGTTAAAAGAAAGACTTGTAATTTATAAAAAGAAAGAAAACTTTTTAACTAAGGTTTTAAAGTAAAGAGAATAATCGAGGTAAAGATTATAAAAAGACTAAAGGTCTTAAGCCGGATTGTATATCCGACTAACAAAAAGTTATACTCGTACTATAGGTGCGAGATGGCAAGGGAAAGACCCCCGGACCGTGTATTGAAGCCGATCCAAATCGAAAAAGGTGAATACGACCCAAACTTTACAAACTTGTTTTAAAACGAGTCAAACGTGTTAAATGAAAAGGTTTACATGAGACTACGTGTCTCTAAAACATTTATAAACAAAGGTATAAACGCTAGCCCTCAGGCTGTCGTGTACGTTTGTCTGGATCCTTACATATGTGGTAAAACGCGGAGAGCACATCGCACCACACCTGGTCATAGTGATGCTTCATGCGGGGAGTGTGACCATGTGTATACGAATGGTACTTAACTAAGTTCGAACGCTGGGGTGTTTGCTGGAGTATTTAGTGTAGAGACTTAAGTTTATAATTGTATTGTTTTAAAACTTGATTATTCCTAAGCCACGATGGGCCGGACCCAAGTTATGTCTCGAGGGGTAATCAAGTAAAAGAAAATATTTTAGCGTCAGCATATTCACCAGCATGTGTTGCTGACGTGTTTTCTAAACATTTTACAGGCAATCAAGATTAGGGCTTGGGATGACGAAGTGCTCACGATATCTGATGGCTCGGATCTTTTTGTTAAAAACTTAATATTAAATGAATGGTGGTTTTGTAATTAAAACAAGTAACCTTAAAACATTAAACAGGAACTTTTAATCCCATCTTTTGTGAATGTAAATATTATATTTAAATCCAAATGTTTTAAAGACTTCCGTATTTAATACGTAACCCTGATATATTTACAAATGTGGTACCTAAGATGGGGGTGTGACAAGTAAAGAGCGATTATACGAGTGTTTTGGACAAAAATCTACTAAGGATCAAGTATCCAAATCTGTTAAGTGATGTAATGTGCTAACTCGATAAAGACAAGTGTGTAATCATAATATTGGTGAACACAAAGGTTTGATCACGAGGGAAAAAGCCCTTAACCAAGATAGTCTTACTTCGGTCAAAACTTATCAAGGTAATCTTTGGTCGAATCTATTCAATCAAGGATTAACTAAGTAACCGTTTATTAAATCGTTTCGGTCAATGATCAAAAAGGTAACCTTTGGTCGATGAGTATCTGATTATCGTGATCTCCGGCACAAAAAACCCCCGGACGGTGAAAACTATCATCGTCGTTTATATTAGATAAAAAAGTTGTTACAATCGTTGTGGAGTATATGATCGAGATTACAATAATAAGCTAGTGAGTAGAGCGAGTAATTGATTCTGCTCTAGAGTGTGTGTGTTAATACATGTGTTTCCTACTCGATCATAGCTCCAAATTAATAAGAAAATATCACTAACAATATTTCCTAACTATCCGGAAGTCTTCCACTAGCCGCTCCACGACCTTTAACCACGTGCCAATAGCCATCCAGTAGCGAGATAAGTGGGAGAACGAGTCTTGTAGCCGTTGTCGATATTTAAACATCCATCTTCACATGAGTTCGTCCATTAACAGCAACATTGAACTAGGATCCTGGATCCATGCTCCAGCTAGAGAATGCTCTGTGAAGATAATTGATACAAGTACGTATTAAAGTTGCCACACCTGTCTAACACATCACCATACTAAACGCAATCATTAGTAAACAAGTAATACCGAGGATTGTCGATCCTTTATATCCTTATACATATTTTAAGGATAAACTATCTATAAGACAGTCATGGATAAAGGATCCTCGGTATAAAATTCATGGCCTAACAATTGCCCCCAAAATGGCGGGTGACAGTGGAATACGGCTATCATTTTGAATTTCAAAATCCCTGCAAAAAAGAAGGTGATTAGACGTGTATCAGGTGGTTATTATTGATAAGCCATAACTATTCACTGCCTATATATGAGATAATTATAATTTTCTTATAAACCCCATATTCAAGCGTCTTCAAGGTATCCTTCTTTCTCTTTTCTTGTTCTCTTTCAATATGTCAACTGTTTTTGTATCCTCTTCTTCTTTTCTTAATCGTTCCGACCCCGACGATCTTTACTTGCAAGGCATCCTTGAAGCCCCTTCTTTCAAGGTTTGCATGTTAACGGATCCAGAAATCGACGGAATTCGTTCACACTTTTCGGCCAACACTATTTTTCGACCCTTCGATTCCTCAACTCGTAGTGACAGCATCTCAAAAAACTGGATTTGTTTTCCAGCCCAACCTTTCCTGATAGGCTACAACTATCCTTTTCCTGATCTAACCCAAAGGTTTTTTACCTTAACGGGAATTTGTTATATCCAAACCATGCCGATGTTGTGGAGAGTCCTTCATACCATAGAAAGGATAGTCGAAGAGAAGGGTGTTGAGTTTGGCCTGGCAGAGTTATCGTTCCTCTATAATTTGGTTACCTATGGTTCCAAACGCTTCGTCTTCAAGTCAAAACCCCACCAAGATGTTCCCATCTCCAAAGTTACCTTGAAAGATACCCTCTGGAAGAACCAATTTTTCTTTGTAGAGAGGGATTCCATTCTGGGTGGAATTAACCTTCCTAGAAAGTGGATACCAAAGGGTAGGATTTAGGATCCTTAGGCAATCAAGATAGAATACTATATTCTTTTGCTAATATTTTTCATTGCTTGTGTAGTTGAAAACTTTGATCTGTTGTCTGATCTTCCTGGAGTCGAAGATAGAGTGAAGGAGTTCCTTTCACTGAATCCTGCAATTAGGGCCTTTCAAATCAAGTTCATTGGAACTTTTCAAGAGTCAAGTTCAAAGTTAATCATGTCAAGTAAGAGTAATAATTTTAAATATTAAAAAAAATAATGTCAGAAAACTTATCTGTGAATTGCTATTTACAGACGTCCAAAGGTCAGGAAAGTCTACTTCCAAGTTCTCCCTTGAGGATATCGATTGCATGCTCACCAAGAAGGAGACCATAAGGCTGACTTCTACTTCCGAACCTCGTCCAATCACAATTCGAGCTAAGTCAGGAGCTAAGAGAAAGAAGAGTTCTGGTCCAGATAACCCCTTTGAGACTGAGAAACAGATCTTGGAGATGCTTTCGACCGTAAGGATCCTTTATTCTTCCAATTTTTAGTATGCAAATATTCTCCCAAGCTTATCTTGCTTTCTTTTGTAGGCCATTAATTCTGCCCGAAGCTATTATGAGAAGACTGCTGGGGAGTACGAAGAGACCCTTGCTGCTATGAGATCCATGGCTACTGCTAAGGATAAGGCCCTCTCCAAGATGACCAAGGAGAATAGACAGATAGAGGAGCATGCTGCCGCTCTAGCAGTCCATATGTAGGACGAAATAAATCGGGCTACCGAAGAGGCAAAGGTCTGGGCGGCCAAGTCGGTACTCCAGGCGCGAATCAAGATGGCGAAGGAGGCTGGTGATCCCGCTTTTGACAAGTCGGCCTGGGATGTGGAGAAATGGAAGGCTGCTCTTGAGAACCTTGGTGGTGAGGATGACGAGGATATGGTTAAGAACATCGAGGCTGGGACCAGTGGCGTTAAGGAGGTGGTTGAAGATGGCAATGGAGAAGGTGATGCTGCGGTTGAGGATGCAGCTTAAATGGGCAATGAAGGATATCAAAGACAAGGCCCGAGCCCACTTTTTTGTTTAGTGTTGATGTTTTTACGAACAATTTCTATGGTCTGTAATAAACAATAGTATTTAGGATAAAGTATCCATGATCCTTAAGACAATCTGCGGGGGTGACAAAGGTGGAGGGATCCTCTGTTTGTGGGGATGAAGCCTTTGTTGCCCCTGTTTTTAAATTTCCTGCACTTATGAACCGTTAGTAACTCTTACTTAACCCGGATGGATGATCCATCTTTTGCATGGTGAAGTCCGGGTTAAGAATTTTGGATAAGTCCTTGCGGCTTATTTTAACTAATATATTAATCTTTTGACTTTTTACTTGTTTATTTTAAAAAATTTGTTAGATATAACTTTAACATTATTGATAGTCTGGTAAACAGTTTCAAGTAAAAGATTTTTAGGATAAAAGATCCTTAAGAAAATCGTTTAGGATAGAATATCCTTAGGAAAAAATATTAGGAAAGAGTATCCTTAAATAATAAATATTAGGATAAGACATCTTGAACAGTTGATAAAATTTATATAAGAGAATTTAAACTGAAAGATCCAAAATTATTGCAACAAATATCACACATAAGTTAATTAGTAGAGATCATACCAGAAGGTCTAGATTGACCTAAGTTACCAGAAATATTGAGCTCTTAATGATCCTTAAAGGAATAGCTTTAGGATTCGGGATCCTTAGTTTGTTGATCTTCAGAAGGAACTTAGAAAATTTGTTGCAAATAATTTATAATATTGTAACACCCCGTAACCGCAGCGGAAACGTACACGGGATGCAACAGACACATCTGATATCAACAGCATTGCTTATAAAGAAAACACCACTACATTAATTTAAACGAATTACATTGTTCCGAGTTTCGTTACTATCTAGGTGTTATCACATAAGTTTTACCGATAGTACATTAACATATTTAATGCAAAATATAGAACCTTAATCTTCCACAAAATAGCACACATCATCAAGCACGTATCATTCATTCCAATTTGGGTGTACCTAGAAAGCATGTAAAGAAAACGGGTCAACTACGAATAGTTGGTGAGTTTCACTAATTTAAATAAACCATGACAAATCATTTTAATAATCATAAATTAATGATGTAATTATGCTGAGCCTATAAGTGAAAACTCTGTTAACCAGGAAACACATTTAATAACCTCTGGGACACTGTTAACCCAGAAACACATTTAATAACCTCTGGGGACACTGTTAACCCAGAAATACATTTAATAACCTCTGGGGACACTGTTAACCCAGAAATACATTTAATAGCCTCTAGGGACACTGTTAACCCAGAAATACATTTAATAACCTCTGGGGACACTGTTAACCCAGAACACTGTTTCGGGCCTTACAATATTAGCAACTCAGACAATTACCATCTTAATACATTACCGTACGATTCCCGTACAATAAACATTATATAAATACATTCATTTCCATGCGATCGGCATGTACTTAAACACTTTGATAAAAACATGCTTTCCGCCCCGGGAAAATATTTAAAACAGTTCAATAAAAAGGGGCTCGTGAAAACTCACCTTTTGGTGAGCAGAGATGTAAAACTGGCACGGCTACCTGTCCGGATCTGTAATACGATCCCTAAGTCGTTACTACACAATTTCTATTAATATAACTTTAATTCGTGTTAACCGGTACGTCCGGGGACACTGTTAACCCAGTACCGTACACGATCCGGGGACAATGTTATAAGGCCCGAAAATAGTTGTTATTGATATTTTAATTAAAGTGGTGAAATTAGAGCTCGGTTTAGACACCCCGTTTGGCCGCGGGGCCCGTTTCCGTCTTTAATATACCGGAAACGACTAAATCGGGTAAAATTACCCAAATCATCCGAATTACTTTCGGATGACTTATTTTAACTTGATTAACTTAGTTTCATGAAGATAGTCCATTTTTAGGGTTTTTACACACCAGTCAGTTCGCTTAGGCGAACTTTGCCTATAAAGAAAACAGACACATCTGATATCAACAGCATTGCTTATAAAGAAAACACCACTACATTAATTTAAACGAATTACATTGTTCCGAGTTTCGTTACTGTCTAGGTGTTATCACATAAGTTTTACCGATAGTACACTAACATATTTAATGCAAAATATAGATCCTTAATCTTCCACAAAATAGCACACATCATCAAGCACATATCATTCATTCCAATTTGGGTGTACCTAGAAAGCATGTAAAGAAAACGGGTCAACTACGAATAGTTGGTGAGTTTCACTAATTTAAATAAACCATGACAAATCATTTTAATAATCATAAATTAATGATGTAATTATGCTGAGCCTATAAGTGAAAACACTGTTAACCCGGAAACACATTTAATAACCTCTGGGATACTGTTAACCCAGAAACACATTTAATAACCTCTGGGGACACTGTTAACCCAGAAATACATTTAATAACCTCTGGGGACACTGTTAACCCAGAAATACATTTAATAGCCTCTGGGGACACTGTTAACCCAGAAATACATTTAATAACCTCTGGGGACACTGTTAACCCAGAACACTGTTTCGGGCCTTACAATATTAGCAACTCAGACAATTACCATCTTAATACATTACCGTACGATTCCCGTACAATAAACATTATATAAATACATTTATTTCCATGCGATCGGCATGTACTTAAACACTTTGATAAAAACATGTTTTCCGCCCCGGGAAAATATTTAAAACAGTTCAATAAAAAGGGGCTCGTGAAAACTCACCTTTTGGTGAGCAGAGATGTAAAACTTGCACGGCTACCTGTCCGGATCTGTAATACGATCCCTAAGTCGTTACTACACAATTTCTATTAATATAACTTAAATTCGTGTTAACCGGTACGTCCGGGGACACTGTTAACCCAGTACCGCACACGATCCGGGGACAATGTTAACCCCGATACACTTCTCAGGACTTAGATTGTGATATCACTTAGAGTTCTTTAGTCAAAACTACCATTAGTTCGTTTTCTCGTTTTGCGTGCCTAGCACGGTTATTTGTCTTTATGTTTTCAAAAATGAGTTTGGCCACATACGGCCCGAAAATAGTTGTTATTGATATTTTAATTAAAGTGGTGAAATTAGAGCTCGGTTTAGACACCCCGTTTGGCCGCGGGGCCCGTTTCCGTCTTTAATATACCAGAAACGACTAAATCGGGTAAAATTACCCAAATCATCCGAATTACTTTCGGATGACTTATTTTTACTTGATTAACTTAGTTTCATGAAGATAGTCCATTTTTAGGGTTTTTACACACCAGTCAGTTCGCTTAGGCGAACTTTGCCGGTTTACGCGTTTTAAGCTTTAAAAGTTTGTTTTTATGTTCTATTTAGCACAAATAATTATCCGTTTAGTCTCGGATCTTGAAATTTTGAACAAATCAGTTTTTGACAGTAAGTAATTTTATAAAAATATTTCCAGAATTAATTTTTTTTATTTAACATTTATTTATCTATTTTTAAACGTCATTTAAACACCAAATATGTCGAAAATACCAAACGACCTGAGAAAAATCCCAAATTTTTCTGGGATGACTCCTGCCATCCACATAGTTCCCAGTAATTTTTACAGAACCAAAAACTCATTTTTCAAGCTATTTTTACCAAAACCGAGCTAGAAAACTCTAGATCTCGTTTTACCGAAAAGCCTACTTAGACTTCTCCAATGGACCTGAAATTTTGTGTGTGACTTTTATATGTTATAAAAAGCTTATCTAAATTTTTCCAGAATTTTTCATGATGTTTAGCTATTTTTCACCACTTTTAGCCAAAACCGAGCATTAAATTCACCAAATATTCATCCTTTATCCAAAAATTACCAAAATTTCACAGATCTCATATTTTCATATGTAGATCATCTCTGTGAAATTTCATGACTCAACTCTAAGTCTACCACAATCTGTCCAAATCTTACAAATTATACGAAAAACCGAACTACCTTGTGTTTCTAGCTTTAGATCGCAAAGATCTTGCTTTCTAGCCTTTTCTAGCAACTAGATACAACACCTACAAGCACAACAACACCACACCAAGCAAGTTATACCCACAATCAAGCCATTTCTTTCATAGTTTCGGTTAAGACATCAAAACAAAGATTTTAACCGTAAAAATTCGTTTTTGACTCTTTTAAATCCTTTCTTGGACCAAGATCCCTTGTATAACTTGTATACATCACTTGATCACACAAGAATCGGTTTCATCTCGGGGTTTCACCCATTTTTCACTTGAAACTTCATTCTCTTGCAAACAACTTAAGATCATAGAATCAAAACTATGAATCAACCATTAAAACCATGTTTTTACCTTATGATTCTTGTTAAAAAACAAGGATTTGGATGAATGTTGAAGTGTGTTGAGAGGATTGTGGAGTTGGGAGCTTAGAAAAAAGAAAAATGAAATGTGTGTGTGTGATCCATGGACCGATCGGTCCATGTATGTGTGGGGGGGGGCCCACATCTCAAACCATGGCCACACATTTGGATTGTGTAATCCGGATAATGTTGTGGATAATCTGGTTCAGTTCGTTTTTCGGTTAAACACTTAATTCGGCTTAAAACGAGGCTAAAACGGTCGTTTTTCGGCTTAAAAATAAAATTTATATAAAACCGATTTAAAATCTTTAAAAACTTAAACCATGACATTTATTGACTCAACACATCATATTGTCGGTCATTGTGCATCTTTTTCGGCTTGATCGATCGTCTCTTGCTTGGTTTGATGTTAAAGGTTTCGTTTAACGTACCGACGTACTAATAAATCGAAATCCTTTTTCTATGCTATAATTCACTTATCCCGAAGCCTTAATACTTCGTACACATCACTTAACATTATATATTTCGTCTATAACGTAATCCCCGATTCGTTCGGGTTTCAATAACCGTTCATCGATTAATCGTAATTTCAATATGACTAGCTGTACATTCGAGTATAATTCGTACTGTGAATCTTATATACTCATATAAACACATTATAATTCATATATTCGGTATTAAATAACACATAAATGGTATATTCCGGCTAGGGTATACCTGAATTTGCCGGAATCGTTACATTCTCCCCACGTTATAAAAATTTCGTCCTCGAAATTTTACGCATCAACTACTTCCTTTTGCGGAAATAGGTGGGGTATTTCTTCCGAAATTCGTCCTTTCGTTCCCAAGTATATTCGGGGCCTCGTTGCGAGTTCCATCTAACTTTGACCAATGAGATCTTATTGTGTCTAAGTTGCTTGATTTTCCCGTCTACTATTTCTATGGGCTCCTCTACAATGTTGAGCTTATCATTTATTTGGACACCCTCTAAAGGTAACACCGATGTCTCATCCGACAGACACCTTTTCAAGTTCGACACGTGAAACACGTTGTGAACTGCACTCAGTTCATCAGGCAGTCCTAATCGGTATGCTACAGGACCGATTTTTGCAGTAATGTCGAATGGTCCAATGTATCTAGGGGCTAACTTCCCCGCCTTTCCAAATCTGACTACTCCTTTCCAAGGTGATACTTTCAAATACACTTTATCACCTTTCTCAAATGATAACGGTTTTCTACGGGTATCGGCATAACTCTTCTGCCGATCCCGTGCGGCCTTTAGATTGTTCTTAATTTCAAGAATTTTGTTCGTCGTTTCCTGGACCAGATCTGATCTAATAACCTGTGTGTCGCCCACCTCAGTCCAGCAGAGTGGTGATCGGCACTTCCGTCAGTACAATGCTTCGTAAGGTGCTGCCTTTATACTGCTATGGTAACTGTTATTATAGGAAAATTCAACGAGTGGGAGATGTTGATCCCAATTTCCCTTAAAATCCAGTACGCATGCACGAAGCAAATCCTCCAGGGTTTGGATGGTCCTCTCAGACTGACCATCGGTCTGAGGGTGGTAAGCTGTGCTTAGATTAATACGCGTTCCCAGCGCTTCTTGCACAGCTTGCCAAAGCTTGGAGGTGAAATGGCTATCCCGATCGGAGATGATTGAGATGGGTATCCCATGACGAGACACAATTTCATTTATATAAATCTGCGCAAGTCTCTCTGTGTTATAGTTATTTCTAATCGGGATAAAATGTGCCGATTTGGTTAATCGATCAACGACTACCCAAATTGCATCATGTCCTCGGGACGTCTTGGGGAGATGTGTCACAAAATCCATCGTGATCTGCTCCCACTTCCATTCAGGAATTTCCGGTTGTTGTAACATTCCCGAGGGTTTCTGGTGTTCCGCCTTATCCCTCGCACACGTCGTACACTTGCCGACGTATGTGGCTATATCCTTTTTCATACCCGGCCACCAGTAGAACTCCTTCACATCCTTGTACATCTTATCCGATCCTGGATGTATGGAATATTTTGATTTATGCGCTTCGTCCATGATTAATTCACGAAGGTCATGGAGGGTCGGGATCCAAATCCGATTTTTGAAATAGAGAATTTCGTCCACGCGCTGTTCGAAATTCTTCTCGTTACCGTAAAGTCCTTCTCTTTCCAATTGGTCCTCTTTCAACGCCTCGCGTTGAGCGACTCGAATCAAATCCGAAAGGTTCGACTAGACTATCATCCCTAACGCTCGCACTCGCAATGGTTTAACCCGATCCTTCCTACTCAAGGCATCGGCTACGACGTTAGCTTTGCCGGGGTGATAACGGATGTCACAGTCATAGTCGCTTAATAACTCGACCCATCTTTGTTGCCTCATATTCAGTTCTTTCTGATCGAATATGTGTTGCAAACTTTTATGATCGGTGAAGATGGTGCACTTTGTACCGTAGAGATAATGTCTCCAGATTTTAAGTGCGAAGATAACTGCTCCCAGTTCTAAGTCATGAGTAGTGTAATTTTTCTCGTGTATTTTTAACTGTCGAGAAGCATAGGCTATGACCTTATTATTTTGCATCAACACGCATCCTAACCCTCTCCGGGATGCGTCACAATACACGACAAAACCATCGTCTCCGTCGGGGAGACTTAAGATCGGCGCTTGGCACAATCTTTGTTTTAGCGTTTGAAACGCCGTTTCCTGCTCTTCACCCCATTCATACTTTCGATCGTTTTGGGTCAGAAGGGTTAAAGGTTGGGCGATGCTGGAAAAGTTCTCTATAAATCGACGATAATATCCAGCTAAGCCTAAGAATTGGCGGATTTCCTTTGGCGATTTAGGCGCTTGCCAATTCTTAACTGCTTCAACCTTACTTGGATCAACGTGTATTCCTTGATGGTTTATAACGTGACCAAGGAATTGCACTTCTTGTAACCAGAAGTTACACTTGGAGAATTTTGCAAACAACTTCTCCTGATTTAGAAACTCTAAAATTGATCTTAAGTGTTGCTCGTGATCTTCTTTACTCTTCGAGTATATCAAAATATCGTCAATAAACACGATGACGAATTTATCGATGTAGGGTTTACAGACTCGATTCATGAGATCCATGAATACTGCTGGCGCATTTGTTAGCCCGAAAGGCATAACTAAGAACTCGTAATGGCCGTAGCGAGTCCGGAATGCGGTTTTTGGGATATCCTCCTCCTGAATTCTAACCTGATGGTATCCCGATCTAAGATCAATTTTAGAGAAGTAGCTCGCACCTTGCAGTTGGTCGAACAGGTCATCAATTCGGGGGAGAGGATACCTATTTTTGATTGTCAACTTGTTCAGCTCCTTGTAATCAATGCACATTCTAAGGCTTCCGTCCTTCTTTTTCACGAATAGTACCGGTGCACCCCACGGGGAATAACTAGGACGTATAAATCCTTTATCCAATAATTCTTGCAATTGGTTGGATAATTCTTGCATCTCTGATGGTGCAAGTCGGTAGGGTGCCTTAGCAACAGGGCCAGCTTGAGGTAACAGATCGATTCTGAATTCGACCTGTCGGGTTGGCGGTAATCCAGGAAGTTCTTCTGGGAAGACTTGTGGAAATTCGCGTACCACTGGAATATCATCCACCCGTTCCTCCTCAGAATCAGTGGCTGTCAAGCTTGCTAGATACGCCACGCATCCTTGGCGTATGTATTTTAGCACCTTGAGGTGGGATATAAATGGTATCATGGTGCCTGACTTTTCTCCTTGCACTAATATCTCTTCGTCATCCGACACCCGGATCTTGACGATTTTCTTTTCACAGTTTATCTCTACTTTGTTACGTGCTAACCAATCCATTCCCACTATTACGTCAAAACTACCCAATTCTACCGGTAACAAGTCAATCGGAAGGGATTGATCGTTCAGAATAAAAGGGCAATTCCGAACTATCTGATTAACTATCATGGTTTTACCGTTAACGACTTCTACGGTGTAAGGTTCTATGGTTTCACCAATTGGGAGGTTTGCTATCGACAGGAATCTAACGGAGACAAAACTTCTATCGGCGCCCCTATCAAATAATACAGAAGCGTAATGATCAGAGACGAGGAATGTACCTGTCACTACGCTGGGTCCTGGCGTGCTTCGTTCGCCCCCATCACAAATGCTCGGCCTCGCGCTGGATTGGACGACGATGCCTAACCCGTGGGTTGCCGCCCATTTCCTCCCTGGTTCAGCTTCGGGCAGTTTCTCTTGAAGTGATCTGTGCCACCGCATTCAAAGCAAGCACGACTGGTAGTCATCACTTGATTTCCTTGTGGGTTTTGTTGTCGGGGTGATTGGGTCCTAAATGGCTACGCACGGATGGGTTGCGGTTGCCGGTTCAAGTTGTTCAGGTTTGTCCTACAACTCGGTGCGTAGTGCCCAATCCTGCCGCACCGGTGGCACACCACTTCTTTGCACATGCCACCATGGTGGTAACTGCATTTCCCACACTTAGGAAACGTTCCCTTCTGCGGTTCTTGCCTTCCGCCTGAACTAGTCATGGCGTAGTTCTGGGCAGTGGGCCTAGCACGTTTACCTTGCTGCTTTTCCTGGGTCCTCTGGTCATGTGTACTCCGCTTTCCCCCAGCGGACTCTCCCGCCACCTTCAGTGACCCGCTCCTTACGAAATCATACGTGACGATACCAGCTTGCGTCACCGCACCCTCATACGTCTGGTGTCCCCCAGAATTGACTATACTCCTTACAACTGGAGTTAGCCCCCAAATATAACGCTCAACCCCTCTTCGACTCCGGGGTGACCAACCATGGTACCAATCGCGACAACTCATTAAACCGGTTTGTATAACCCAAATGGTCTGCCCCCTGCATCTCCAGGTTCCACAATTCATTTTCTAATTTTTGCAATTCGTTTTTTCGGGCAGAAATGTTCCAGTACAAGAGCCTTGAGCTCTGTCCAGGTCATGCGGTTTGTCGCTGCCTGACCCCGGGTCTGCACTATCGTGCTCCACCATGTCAAGGCATGGTCCGTGAATGTGCAGGTAGCATACTTAACAACACAATCCTCGGGGCAGTTGCTGATATTCACAACGGATTCTATTTTCTCCATCCACTTAACCAACGCATTTGGTCCTTCAGACCCGCTAAACTCTAGAGGTTTGCACAACATAAAGTCTTTGATCGAACATCCCCTGGATGCACGAATCGGTTCAGTACGGTTCGTCTCTACCGTAGGTATAGGGCCATTACTGTCTGTAACGACCACCCTAGGCGGTGCGTCATTACTCGGAATCGTGTTATCATTATGCGGAGGATTAACATTTTGTTCCCCGTCATTATTGGTGGTCGTTTGATTGCTCGGAGGGGCTGGATTGGTCGAATTGTTAATACTGGCGGCGATGCGCGATACTATATCCGGTATCGCCGCCTCTAATTGTTGAGCAATCAAACGACTCACGTCCACTTCCGACAATTGGGCTGAACGTTTTGGTGCCATTCTACACAACATCAAGAAAATATATATAATTAATACAAGTTCCAATCATAAAACACAACAAACATTCCATTCATTAATAAACATTAGTACATTTTACATCCATATCAGTTCTCATACGTTTCCAGTGATCATTACATAAGTTAAGTTTTCCTACATAGGGCCTATGTCGGCATCATCTCGACATAAACCACAATGGGTCAGTGCTTGAATGATACCCAAAAGTATCTATAACGATATACCCCAAAAGAGACCCCCTAAGGGCCAGTGGTTGTATTATAACTACCCAAGATTTACTCTATGTTAGCATCACCACTAACTGCTTACATAGAGTATCAAAAAGCGGCCCCTGTCTACCCCCGTCCTAACACAACTAAACACGGTGGTATACCAAACCCACCAACACTGCCACCAACACCACCATCACAGCCAGCATAACCCGGATCCGCGTCTCCATACGGCCGATCATCAACTGGGAGTATGAGCACTCCCTCTTCAGCTGCGAAATCGCATACTGGTGGTCCAGTATGCAATCCCCTAGGTACATCCGCCTCTGTACCCCCACCGTCAAGGCGGCGGAGTGCTCATTCACCTGTTCGGTGAGCACTCGTAGCCACGCCGCAGCATCCCTCTCCTGCCTGGGGAGACCCCACACAGGTGGAGTCACAGGCTCGGGCTGGGAGCGGGAGGACTCGCCCCTGCGGGTAGCAGGTCTGGGTGGGGGCGAGGTAGGTGGGACCTGCGGAACACTGATCCGCGCCGTGAGGCGGGGTCCGAATCCGGGAGGGATAGGGACGGCCTGTGGTGCGGGTGGGGTAGGAGATCTAGCAATCCTGGCAGGGGAGGACTGGCTAGAGCTCCTAACACTAGCCTCGCTAGGCTCAGAGCTGGATGATACGGGGAGGCTCCCAGAGTTCCCGGAGCTGACCTCCTCCGGGTCCTCCTCCATCGATGCACTAGGTGTTCTTGACATTCTAACCTGCACACAAGTTAACAAACATATAGTTCTTTCCATAGTGTAAATCGTAATCAAATTAATATACACTTACTTATACAACTTGACCACACACAATATTATCATATATTTGCACATATTTTGCCAATTTTACCTATTAAAGTCCCCCGTGACTTCCCCTGAATTCCCTCGTGCGGACAAGTCTGTTATTATGTTCCGGACCATAATAACTCACTTGTCCATCCAAGTTCATCCAGACCTCGTCACAATAAATTATTAGTTAATATTCAGATCCTATAACACTTGAGCTACTGGTTATATTTTAGGTATCTTTTAAAGACATCCTAATTCTTTATAACCAATGGCTCTGATACCAAGTTCTGTAACACCCCGTAACCGCAGCGGAAACGTACACGGGATGCAACAGACACATCTGATATCAACAGCATTGCTTATAAAGAAAACACCACTACATTAATTTAAACGAATTACATTGTTCCGAGTTTCGTTACTATCTAGGTGTTATCACATAAGTTTTACTGATAGTACATTAACATATTTAATGCAAAATATAGATCCTTAATCTTCCACAAAAGGATTTGGATGAATGTTGAAGTGTGTTGAGAGGATTGTGGAGTTGGGAGCTTAGAAAAAAGAAAAATGAAATGTGTGTGTGTGATCCATGGACCGATCGGTCCATGTATGTGTGGGGGGGGGCCCACATCTCAAACCATGGCCACACATTTGGATTGTGTAATCCGGATAATGTTGTGGATAATCTGGTTCAGTTCGTTTTTCGGTTAAACACTTAATTCGGCTTAAAACGAGGCTAAAACGGTCGTTTTTTCGGCTTAAAAATAAAATTTATATAAAACCGATTTAAAATCTTTAAAAACTTAAACCATGACATTTATTGACTCAACACATCATATTGTCGGTCATTGTGCATCTTTTTCGGCTTGATCGATCGTCTCTTGCTTGGTTTGATGTTAAAGGTTTCGTTTAACGTACCGACGTACTAATAAATCGAAATCCTTTTTCTATGCTATAATTCACTTATCCCGAAGCCTTAATACTTCGTACACATCACTTAACATTATATATTTCGTCTATAACGTAATCCCCGATTCGTTCGGGTTTCAATAACCGTTCATCGATTAATCGTAATTTCAATATGACTAGCTGTACATTCGAGTATAATTCGTACTGTGAATCTTATATACTCATATAAACACATTATAATTCATATATTCGGTATTAAATAACACATAAATGGTATATTCCGGCTAGGGTATACCTGAATTTGCCGGAATCGTTACAAATATCAACTGGGATCAAACCCATCAAGCTGGGGACAAGCCCAAATAATAAACTGGGGACAAGCCCGTGTAACTGGGGACAAGCCCGTGCAACTGGGGACAAGCCCAAAAACTGGGGACAAGCCCAAACTGGGGACAAGCCCAAAAACTGGTGTTAAACTGGTGACCTGGCCCTTGAGAAGAGGTGAAAACCCCTTAAACCTTAGGATTAAACTGGTGACAAGGCCCTTGAGAAGAGGTGAAAACCCCTTAAACCTTAGGAAATGGTACGTCTACCATAATTCGTAGGATCCTCCATATAGCCGGAAACAACGAAATTGTCAGCCACTAAATGTGTACTGGTCCCGCTGCCCCGGACTATACATCGGATAGCGTGCGAAACTGGTGATCGTGAGAAAGGTGAAAACCTTAAAACCGTAGGGGATATGACCATCGGGGGTCATATCCAAACGTGGGCTAGGCCAAGAGAAATAAGATAATACCTCAAATGCAAAGGAGAGGTGGCCAACCTCTTGAACATCAAATGAATCATTATAATCCTGCATGGTTATTCAAAACTTGGAAAAAATAAAGTGTTAAGAATATATTATCCTTAAATTAACAGTAATAATTCAAAAAGAATAACTGATCAGAAAGATTTTACCGATTTAAGGATCCTAGATCCTTTTTTGGATAATATATCCTCTCGGGATAATGCATCCTGATCAGTAAAAATATTTCTTGAGATGGATGGCATTCCATTGTCTTGGTAATCTGTTGCCTTCCATTGTGAGCAAATGATATGCCCCATTTCCTGCCTCCGACTCAATTTGATAAGGTCCTTCCCATTTGGGTGCAAACTTTCCATCAGCAGGATTGGTTTTGTTTTGGAAGGCTTTCCTCAACACTAGATCTCCTTCTTGAAATCTTCTGATTCTTATATTCTTGTTGTATGCCCCAGCTACCCTTTGTTGATATGCTGCCATCCTGATCTTGGCTAGGTCTCTGAGTTCTTCTATAATATCAAAGTCTTCAAGAAGGGTTTCTTCATTGGCTTCAGGATCACGGATGCTCGTCCTTGCCGTAGGAACCACCATTTCTGTGGGAATTACTGCTTCTGATCCAAACACCAGTGAGAAGGGTGTTTGGCCTGTTGCATTTTTGGGCGTAGTCCTGTTTGCCCAAAGAACATAAGGAAGTTCTTCAGCCCATATTCCATTCTTGAATCCTAGCTTCTTCTTTAGATTGTTGATGATGATCTTATTGCTAGCCTCAGCTTGACCGTTGGCTTGAAGATGAACCGGAGTGGAAGTAATCATTTTGATGCCCTAACTGTCACAAAAGTTAGTAGTTCTACTCCCGATAATCTGGGAACCATTGTCACAAACAATTTCAGCAAGAATACCAAATCTAGTTATAATATTTCGTTTAATAAAAGATATCACTTCCCTTTCTCGGACTTGTATGAATGCTTCTGCCTCAATCCATTTAGAGAAGTAGTCAGTCATAGCAAGCATAAAGACCTTTCCACCAGGTGCTTTTGGTAGCTTGCCTACAATATCCATACCCCATTTCATGAAAGGTCATGAGGAGGATATAGGATATAGAGGCTCCGCTGGCTAATGAAGAATGTTCGCGTGTCTTTGACAAGCATCACATTTCCTTGAATATTCCACTGCATCCTTCTTCATTGTTGGCCAGAAGTATCCAGTTCTGAGTATCCTGGAGAATAACGCTCTTCCACCTGTGTGGTTGCCGCAATCTCCTTCATGAAAGTCTTTAAGTACTTCTTGGATTTCAGGATCCTCGATGCACCTCAAGTATGGACCTGCAAGAGATTTTATGTATAGCATATCATCTAATAAAATATATCGCGATACCTTGAGTCTGAAGGATTTTGGATTCTCCGTAGCTGGGATCTCTCCAGTTTGAATGTACTTTTTGATCGGGAGGATCCAGGATCCTTGATTGTCCGAGGATAATGGATCCCAAAGTACAATATGCTTATCACTTGTTATTTCCCCAACTTCTTGCTCTCCTATTGCTGGCGAAAGTATGTGAATAATTGGGATCTTCATATTTTTTGGTATTATTAGGGATGAGGCTAAATTCGCTAAGGCATCTGCCCCAGCATTTTCCTCTCTTGGTACCTGTACTATACTAAATATTTCGAAGGATTTTGCTAATTCCTTCACAATTTCAATATATTTGATCATATTTTCCCCTTTCACAGTATAAGAACCGTTAAAGTGGTTAGTAATAAGTAAAGAATCCATATAAACTTGAAGATACCTGATCCTCATACTTTTGGCTAAAGTAAACCTGCTATGAGGGCTTCGTATTCTGCTTCATTGTTGGTAGCTTGAAATGCACATGCAATGGACTGGGGCATTATGTCCCCCTGTGGCGATTTCAGTAGTATGCCCAATCCCGTTCCTCTTACGTTGGATGCTCCATCTGTGAAGAGGATCCAAGGATCCTTGGTCTTTTCCAGTTGTTGGACCTCCAAGTTAGCTTCTTTTTGTAGATCACTAGTGAAATCAGCCACAAAGTCCGCCAGTGCTTGAGACTTGAATGCTGTTCTTGGCTCATAGTGGATATCATATGCACTTAATTTCACTGCCCATTTGGCCATTCTACCTGATAATTCTGGTTTTCTAAGAACATTCTTCACAGGATAATTAGTTCTCAAAATAATGGGGTGAGTTTCAAAATAATGTCTCAATTTAGTAGAAGCCATAATTAAAGCAAGAATTAATTTTTCAAGATGAGAGTACCTGGCTTCTGCATCTAATAGACTCTTAAATACATAATATACGGGGTGTTGTTCACCTTCATGATCCTTGACGAGAATGGCACTCACTGCATTACCTAAAACTACTAGGTATAAATACAAGGATTCTCCATCCACATGTTTCATTAAGGATGGGGCTGATGATAAGTAATCCTTCAACGACTTGAGCGCAGCCCCATGCTTTTCTGTCCATTCAAGCTTCTTATTCTTTCTAAGAATATCATAGAAGTCTTTGCATTTCTCGGAGGATCTTGAGATGAATCGGTTGAGAGCAGCTATTCTCCCCGTTAGTCTTTGGACATCCTTGAAGTTTGCAGGAGACTTAAGGTTGATAATGGCTTCAATCTGTTCAGGGCTTGCTTCAATTCCTCTTTTAGTCACCATATACCCCAGAAACTTTCCTGCCTTAACACCAAAGTGGCATTTTGACGGATTCAGTTTCATGTTATATTGGTCAAGGATATTGAATGCTTCCTCGAGGTCTCTAAGGTGATCCTCAGCTTTCTTTGATTTCACCACCATATCATCTATGTAGACCTCCATAGTCTTTCCTAACTAATCCTTGAACATCATGTTGACTAATCTTTGGTATGTTGCCCCTGCATTTCTTAGTCCAAACGGCATAGCAGTATAACAATATATGCCGGTAGGAGTCATGAATGCAGTATCTTCCTGATCAGATGGTTCCATCTGAATTTGTTGAAATCCAGAGGAAGCATCCATGAAAGTAAGCATTTCATGTCCTGCCGTTGCATCCACCATGGAGTCTATGTGTGGTAATGCAAAAGGATCCTTGGGACATGCCTTGTTTAAATCGGTAAAATCAACACATACCCTCCACTTTCCATTCTTTTTTAAAACTACAACCACATTAGCCAACCATCGAGGATACTGTACCTCTCTGATCATACCGGCCTTAAGAAATTTTTCAACTTCTTCTTGTATGATCTTGTTCCTCTCAGGAGCGAATTTTCTTCGCTTCTGATGGACGGGTTTAACAGATAAATTAAGGCCGAGTTTATGAGTGATTACCTCTTTTAAAATACCTGTCATGTCCGAGTGCTTGAAGGCAAAAGTAGATCTTCTTCTCCCTAAGAATGATATTATATCCTCCTCAATTTTACTGGGGATACTGGATCCTAGGAACACCTTTACTTCTGGATCCTCGGGGTCAAATGATACTTCTTTAAGGTCTTTCTCCCGTGCTTCCAGCACGTCCCTAGGATGCTGCTGTAGTTGCTATGCTATAGTTTGCTTGGCTGTTGGCTTCATTGACGATGAATAATAGCTCCTAGCCTCCGCTTGGTCACCCACTATCTTTACAACTCCCCAAGAGGTAGGTAACTTGATGCATTGGTGATAAGTTGAGGCTACAACCTTCATTCCATGGAGCCAAGGCCTACCTAAAATAACATTGCAACAGGAAAGGTTATCTATAACACAAAATTTTTTATATCAATTTAACCCTTCGATATAAATTGGGAGGTTGATGTCCCCCAATGTTTTCTTAGTTTCACCACTGAAACCGACTAGAACCGATGTTCTACGAACGATTTCTGAATCCGGGATGTTCATCTTCTTGAGGACATCATGTTGGATAATGTTGATTGAGCTGCCACCATCTACTAGGATCCTGCGTAAATAATGGTTAGAGATAAATAAAGTAATAATCAAACTGTCGTGATGAGGATCCTGAATGTTCATCTTGTCTTCCTCATCGAAGAAGATTCTCTTGTCTATTGTTAAGGTGGTTGACACTATTGGTCGATCTCCGTTATTCGTCTTTATCTCTTTGGCAAGTCTTTTTGCTGCAGAGAAAGAAGTTCCACATATGTCTGAGCCTCCGGAGATGAAATTGATCGTCTGCATATCCAGCTTGTCCCGATGAGAATCCTGGATCCTTGAATTGAAAAAGATTTTATGATCAGTCACTCGAGTAGTGGGGATGAGCGGTCTTCTCTCATTGTCCAATTTGAATTCTATTACGGGATTTTCTTTTATGACACAAGAATCTTGAAATAATTCGTAGTCTCTGGAGACAAAGTTGATCACATGAGCATCCGGGGGTGGTGGTGTTGCTTTCTGTGGAAGGTCTTCAAGATCTTGGATCTTGGATTTTTTCCTTCCCAAGAGTTCTTTAAAGTGACCCTTGCTTAGGAGGTATCTAATTTCTCTCCTTAGGCCGATGCACTCGTTTGTTGCGTGGCCAAAGTCATCGTGGAAGGCGCACCACTTAGACTTGTCCTTGAAACCGACAGTCTTCTCATTTTTTCGTGGCCACCTCGCTTTTTCTCCCAGAATCTTCATGGCACAGATCAAGCCATGAGTGTCCACAGAGAAACAATAATCGGAGATGCAAGGATAGTCTTCATCGTCATCTCATTCTTCAACTGCCTGTACTTTTTGATTGTTGAACTTGGTGTACGACTTCGAATTGTTGTTCCTGTTCCAGGATCCTTTATTCTTTTCGGGGTTTTCTTGTTTTGGTTGTCCCCTAAGACGATCCTGGATCCTTCTGTCTTCTTCCAACCGTATGTATCTTAATGCCCTGTTTCTGACTTCTTCTAATGTCCTGATGGGGTCATCACTAAATCATCATAAAATGGGGAGCTCTTCTGAATTCCCATCTTGAATGCTTCAACAGCAGTAGTCATGTCAAGATTTGGGATTTCTAGAGCTTCCTTGCCGAACCTGGTAACGAAATCCCTAAGGGATTCATCACTTGGTTGGACAACACGATATAAATAACTGGATAACCTCTCAAATTTCCGACTACAGGAAAATTGAGTAAATTGAGTGTTGAATAAGTTAACTAAGTGAGAGAAAGAGGTAATTGAAAAAGGAGGAAGACTTAGCAGCCATTTTAGAGCGGCTCCCGTTAGTGTGGATCCAAAGCCTTTGCATAGGCAAGCTTCTTTGAGTCTCTCCGGAATAGGATTGATCTCCATCCTTTCCCTATACTGTGCTACATGTTCTTCAGAATCAGTGGTCCCGTCGTAAGTCTTCATATTTGGAGTCTGGAACCGCTTCGGGATTTCAGCATCACAGATAGGCGGAGCAAATCTGGATACTTTGTGGCTTCCCTCAGGTATCTCAGGGATTGGTCATATAACTCCGGGAACACTGGATATCTATCCTTGAGCTTCTGCAGCTCCTTGGCCATAGCTTGGTTGATACCTGCATCCTGCATGAAACCACGGTTAGCATCTAAGGGTAAAGGATCGTACAAGTTACCTCTTTGCTGAGTGAAGGTTGGCATCTCGGATGAGTAGATGGGATAAGAGGAGTCTGCGATAAGAGTTGGTCCTCCAGAGGCTATGGTCTGCATGGGGATTATGTCTCCTTCATGGACTTCGGAGGATTGCTGATGTTGGACTACTGAGGATCCTTGATCCGGAAAGAAGGATCCTTGATATTGGGTACCATAGGATCCTTGTGGAAGGTTTGCTGATCCTTGCTGATAATATGAGGATCCTTGATTCTGCTGAGCCATGGATCCTTGTTGGAGATTAGTCGACCTTGGCGGATCTAATGAGAATCCTTGAGCCTGTTGACCCATGGACCTCTGCTGAAGGATAGATGATCCTTGCTGAAATAGCGAGGATCCTTGGGCTTGTTAACCCATAGACCCCTGTTGAAGTATAGATGATCCTTGTGAGAACTGAGCCGTGGATTCTGGACTGGTGAAATCTAGCATCCTCGGCATTAGGGGGTGAGATCCTCTGCTGACCTCTTGTTCTTCTTAAGATCTTCTATCTCACGGAGGATCCTCTGGTTGGTCTTGTTCTGCTGCTCCATGTATGCTTTAACCTACGAAAACATAGATGAAACATCACTGTTAGTATTAACCACCGGTGGGCAGCAGCAGCGGTTTTTGAGCTCTGGAAGACTGGTAGCTGCGTCTTGCTCCCAGCAGCAGCAGGCCGTTGCGTTCCCGTGATTGGCGGTGGCATCGGTGGCAAAGTCCTTGATGAGAGATGAACCGTAGCCGGCATGGTTGATGAAGCAGAGGTTGATTGAGAGGCCATTGATAGTGATATGGGTATGAAAAGGTTGAGAATGATAGGAATAATATGGATTATAGCATCAATTGCCCCACGGTGGGCGCCAAATTGTTTTGGACAAAAATCTACTAAGGATCAAGTATCCAAATCTGTTAAGTGAGGTAAGGTGCTAACTCGATAATGACAAGTGTGTAATCGTAGTATTGCTGAACACAAAGGTTTGATCACGAGGGAAAAAGCCCTTAACCAAGATAGTCTTACTTCGGTCAAAACTTATCAAGGTAATCTTTGGTCGAATCTCTTCAATCAAGGATTAACTAAGTAACCGTTGATTAAATCCTTTCGGTCAATGATCAACAAGGTAACCTTTGGTCGATGAGTATGTGGAGTATATTATCGAGATTACAATAATAAGCTAGTGAGTAGAGAGGGTAATTGATTCTGATCTAGAGTGTGTGTGTTAATACATGTGTTTCCTACTCGATCATAGCTCCAAATTAATAAGAAAATATCACTAACAATATTTCCTAACTATCCGGAAGTCTTCCACTAGCCGCTCCACGACCTTTGACCACGTGCCAATAGCCATCCAGTAGCGAGATAAGTGGGAGAACGAGTCTTGTAGCCGTTGTCGATATTTAAACATCCATCTTCACATGAGTTCGTCCATTAACAGCTACATTGAACTAGGATCCTGGATCCATGTTACAGCTAGAGAATGCTCTGTGAAGATAATTGATACAAGTACGTCTTAAAGTTGCCACACCTGTCTAACACATCACCATACTAAACGCAATCATTAGTAAACAAGTAATACCGAGGATCGTCGATCCTTTATATTCTGATACATATTTCAAGGATAAACAATCTATAAGACAGTCAAGGATAAATGATCCTTAGTATAAAATTCATGGCCTAACAACGAGTACAATAGAAAAACCTACTTGTAAATTTTCGTCAGCGACCCACCGCATCGGGCGGGTTTTCTACTTGTATATAAGAGAGAGAATGTTGAATTAAAAGATTTACAAGTAACTAATACTAATGTACAACCTACTATTACATGAGATAAACTCAAAACCCTTTTAATTTGGGTCTAAGGATTTAAAATTCAAAATCTTCTCTCATCCTCTCACAAATAAAGTTGGTTGTTCTATAAGGAAAACCGGCACATTAGGAATCACTCAGTGGAATCCGTAAGCAGTGGCGGACTCAGGATTTTTTGTCAATGGGGTCCCAATTTTTCCGGTTTACAAAATTTTTGGGTCGGTCGTTATTCGGGTCGGGTCGAGAGGAGGAACATAATAAAACACGAAAATATGGTGTCATCGGAAACAAGTAAGTAGAAATAATATAGATTAGAAACTAGATAGAACATACACTTTTAATTCATTTTTATTCATACCCGAAAAACATAAGCGTAAGCTATATATATATGGTCTTACATGAATAACCAAGACATGAAAAACTAACTCTTACACAAATAAATGATTAATTATAATATACATACACAAGATAAATAATATAAGTATATGTAAAACTCATGTTGTCATTATATATGTTGCATGGTGATAATGGTTATATGGGATAAACTAAAGAAAAAACACAAATACCCTAACTAAATAACTAATATTGACTAGAATATTAAAAAAACAACAAAAACTGGGTATGGTGAGGCTTGAATCTGCAACATCTCAAAGAAAAAACAAGGGACTTTCCACTAGACTAGTTCAGCCTTAATTGTATGTGTTCCAAGTATTAATTTTTATGGGGTCCTTACAAAATTTAATATATCGTCTCTAAGTAATTTTTAAAAAACATTAGTGTCTCGGGACCCCGATAGGAACTATGTGGGTCCGCCCCTGTCCGTAAGTAACAATTGCTTTATTTGTTTAATAATTCATGTATTTGAGTATTTGGTTTAATAACTCGTGCCTAAGTGCTTATGAAAATTATATTTTATTTATTCAAGGTGGTGTTGAGATGAGAAGGACTTACTTGCCAGTCATTAGAGGAATGGCCCGGAGCGTTAAAAAAAAGCTACGTGCGGGGCGTCAATGGTAGCAAGGTATATCAAATTGCTTAAAAGTGTTGATTTTGTCAAAGATATTACTTCATTGATGCCTTATCTATAAAAATGTTTGTTTATTTATAGGGATGATTCTGTACTTGATTAAGATTCTCATGTAAAGCCTGAGGCATGTTAGGCTGAGGGTAGTGGGGAGGGGGGGGGGGGGGTTGAGCGGGGGGCAGCGGACGCCTACGTGGCTCGCGAACACCGCTACACCCCTCAGGTGGTTAGGGGCGCGGTGGTCCGCCGTGGTTGGGACAGCGGGAGGATATAGCTGTTGGAGACTTGGTTGACTGGTCAACCTATCCGTTGGCCAGTCAAATATATTTAATTCTTTTTTTTTTACCTGTAAATACATATACACACTTTCTATAAAAACTCAAACCACACATTCTCTCTATCAAAACATCTCTTTATCTCCATATTTATAAATGGCATCGTCGTCATCGTCTTCGTCTTCCTATTCTACCGAAGAAGACGAACTCATTTGTCAAGCGGTTCAAACGACGGTAAGCTTTTTGAGAGATCAAAATCGCCCCTAAGCCTCATTGTTCGGAAACCACGTATTCGTGATCGAAAGACCGCTAACGAAACTTTGATACGTCACTATTTTAGTCCAAATCCCACATATGGTGAGGATAGTTTAAGAACCCGTTTTCGAATGACTAGACGATTATTCATGCGTCTAGCAAATGATTTGCCGGAACACTTTGAGTATTTTCAACAAAGGGATGACGTTAGAGGTAAGCCCGGGTTCACGGCTCCTCAAAAAATTACCACCGCTCTTCGGCAACTAGCGTATGGTGTTGGATCGAACATGTTGGACGAGTATCTACAAATGGATAAAAAGACCGGACGCGATACGCTTAACCACTTTTGTGGAGGTATATATTTGTTACATAACTTATATCGCTATACAAGCGGAGATATATTCTTTTTACGTTTGTTTATATATTTTTTAAATATTTACATAACTTATATAATTTAAATAATTATATTTAGGGGTCATATCGCTATACAAGCGGAGATACTTACGTAGACCAACAATGTATGATATCCAACGCATATACGAGGTGCACGGTGAAAAGCATGGTTTCCCCGGGATGCTCGGTAGCCTTGATTGTATGCATGTTAGTTGGGCTATGTGTCCCACTGCTTGGCGAGGTCAATTCCATCGAAGTGATCACCCCGGCCCTACTATTGTACTTGAGGCGGGTGGCGTCACATGATCTTTGGTTTGGGCATGCGTTCTTTGGGTTTGTCGGGTCTAATAATGACCTCAATGTTATCGATCAGTCACCGATAATCGATGACCTTATCGACGGGGTTGAACCCTCTCAAGCTTTTTTTGCAAATGGAGAACATTTCAAGTACGGGTACTAACTCGTTGATGGTATTTACAACGAATGGGGGATACTTGTTCAAGTTTACGCGTGTCCAGTTTCTGACAAATGAAAGTACTTCACGAAGAAACAAGAATCGGCAAGGAAAGATATTGAAATGGCGTTTGGAGTCCTAAAGAAAATTTGGGCAATGTTGCCGAATCCAATAAGATTTTGGACAAAGGAGAAGATAACGGAAGTCGTCATCACGTGTATAATCTTACATAACATGACACTAGAAGACGATGGTCAAGCTATTTGTCAAAACTACCAAGGTGATATTCCAAGACAAGAATCGACGATCACCAATGAACAACGACTCGACAACATAAATATCATCAAGAGTGGTGAGTTACACGGCAACGTTCGGCATGAGTTGGTCGAGCATTTGTGGGATAGAAGACCCGATAATCTTGTATTAGACTAGTATCAACGTAATGTTTTAAATTATTATTAATGTAATGTTTTATATTATTATTAATGTAATGTTTTATATTATTATTTAATGTATTATTTAAAATAATTAAATAAATAAAAAACTGGATTAAGCCACTGATCACCTGGACCACTACATCCTCTGGGGCTTGGTTGAGAGGCTTAATCCTGTGCCACATCAACGCCTACGTGGCGCAAATATATCGGATCACTTTGGGCTCAACCAAGCCCAAATACCCTTAGCTTAAAAGAATAATAACTTTTCATTTTCATATATTTAGTAGATTAATGTTTCTTTTGTTTTTTAAAGGCATTTATGATATGTCTGTTGCTTTGTGTGCTGAATTGAGAGGTATAAGGCTGAGGGTAGTGGGGGGGTGGACGGGGGGCGCGGTCCATGTGGCAGCCTAGGTGGCTCGCGCACACCACTACATCACCCAAGTGAACAGGGGGCGCGGACGACCCCCGTGGTCCGGATCACGGGGCTTGGTCAAGCTTTTGAGCAATGGTTGAATCAATAAATTGGGGGTGGGCAATCAAGCCCCACTACACCCTATGGGGCTTGGTTGAGAGGCTTGATCCAGTGCTATGTCATCGCCTACGTGTCGGGTTTTGATTGGATTACTTGGGGCTCAACCAAGCCCTATTACCCTTAGCCTAACTTTCAATGAGGTGAGAATCGAGATATATCAACTTTAATGATCTTCAAGATAAGCTTCATTAGAATATATGCAGGTAATATATGATTTTTCATCATAATACATATGTATGTATACATGTATATGTATATGTATATGTATATATATCATATACCTGGTCTTCTTGAGCCACTATCAGAGTTTAATCCTCTAAAATATATAATCATAAAAAAACATTTCTTACTTGCTTTGTGCATACTAGCATACATTAAATATAAATTTATATGTATGACAAGGTATTAATAAACTCAAGAGACCCCGCGTTACTGGTTTTGTAGGTGACTTTAATATAATAGAAATTTAAAAAAAAAATAGTTGTTTCTTTTATACAATAGAGTAATGGGCTATAATTTGTGTAGAACTATGTATTATTAGGCATTAATTCAAAGTGTTGACCAATGAGCCATGCTTAGCCCAAGCTCGACTTGTTTGGAGCTCTCCTTCTTGAGCTCAAGCTCAAATCGCTTGTTATTAATTTTTAAATAAAGTTGTCATGTTATCATATTTTTATATAAATTAATAATTGTTAAATAAATATACTCCCTTCGTCCCATTATAAGTGTCCAAGTTTGAAAATCACAAAGTTTAAGGTGAATTGAATAATTACTTTTCTTTCTTACTAAATGACAATAATGTTCTTGAAAAGTGGGTTCATAAATATTGTTTATTAATGTTAGTTGTGTGTGTTTAAGGGTAAACTTGTAAAAATTGGCTAATAAATTTTGAAAGTAGACACTTGTAGTGGGACAAATAAAAAAGGAAATGTGGACACTTATAATGGGACGGATAGAGTATTAAATATAATATATCTAAATAGTAGGCTTGTTTGGGCTCGCAATCCGGTTTGAAGCTCGATAAGTGAAGCTCGAACACATTTATATTAAGCTTGGCTCGATTTGAGCTTTCTGCGAGTCGATCTTGAGTAGTCGACAAGTTTGACTATCTTCATTGACCAATATTGTTTAGTTTTTAAGAATTTTTGTTTTTTTGAATACAATAACATTTACATTAAAAAGCAGTGTTTACATTGAAACGGAAGGCAAACAACTTGTGCCACT
>NW_027502951.1:0-26623 GCF_021521415.1 Bidens hawaiensis
ACAAAACTCCATAAGAAATTCTGTTTAAGAGAAAGCCTTATTCGAAGTTCTTGAAGCCTTTTGGTTGCAAGTATTCATTGCGAATACCAAAGACCATCTAAAATTATGAATAAATTCCAATCCAAGTCATTGGAATGTTTCTTTGTTGGTTATTCATATAAGTCCAAGGGTTACAGAGTATATGTGGAGGAACATATGTGTGTAATTGAATCATCAGACATTGTATTCAATGAAAATCATTTCAACAATGTGGATGGTCCAAGTTGGATGTTTGATTTGGAGAAATTGATAAAGTCTCTCAAGATTTACATTGAAGATTTTTATGAAGTAATTTTCAATACAAGTGTTCCTAAACCAGTAAAAGAACAGAAGATAGATTTGGACAAGTTATGGTCCAAAGTAGCTGGTAATGAAGGAGAGTTTGAGTTTCATAAGAAGAAAAGTGAATTTGATCAAGATGAAAGTGTTGAAGTTGAAAATCAAAGTGAAAATCCAAGTGTAACAAATAAAGTTGACACTCCAATGGATACAAGTGAGGCATTACAAGGGAATGTTGAGGGAACAAAAGCTGAGGACCATGGAAATCAAGATATGTTTCAATCATTTTTTGATTCCTTAAAATTGGAAGCAATGAAGCTTCAGCATCAGCTCAAGTCAACAGCTCAGATCATGTTTTAAATGATAAACTAAGGAAGTTGAAGAACCTAACTTGAATGTTTCAAATTTGGACATAGAGATTGTGGCAGATCGTATTGTTCAAGGAACTGCCACTCAAAGAAACTATACGATAGAAAACATTGTTGGTGACCTTCAAGAGAGAGTGACAAAAAGTTCATCTATGAGGGCAAACATATGCCTCTATGCTTGCTTTATGTCCCAAGTTGAACCAAAGAACATAAATCAAGTTTTAAAAGATAACAGTTGGGTGGAAGCTACGCAGGAGGAGTTGGCTCAGTTCAGAGACTTACATGTATGGGACTTAGTGGATAAGGCCAAAGGAAAGTATGCAATTGGCACTAAATGGGTTTTTAGAAATAAAAAAGATGAGAGGGGAATTGTTTTGAAAAACAAAGCAAGACTAGTAGCTCTAGGATGCCTACAAGAAGAAGGAATATATTTTTGAAGAGGTTTTTGCACCAGTGACAAGACTAGAGGCTATTAGAACTTTTCTATAATATGTAGCTTCCATGAACATTAAAGTCTATCAATTGGATGTGAAGTCTGCATTTTTAAACGGAAAGATTGATGAAGAAGTGTATGTTGCTGAACACTGGATTTGAAGATCCAATTTATCCTAACAGAGTGTCTAAATTGAGCAAAGCATTGTATGGATTACATCAAGCTCCTAGAACTTGGTATGATGAGCTCTCAAATAATCTATTGGATAATGATTTTTGCAGAGGTGCAATTGATAAAACTTTATTTTACAAGAGACAAAAGAAAGATCTGCTATTAGTTCAAGTCTATGTAGAAGACATTATTTTTGGATCAACCAATGAGCAGATGTGTAAAGATTTTGAGGCTGTGATGAGTCAGAGTACAAAATGAGCTCCATGGGTGAAATGAACTTCTTTCTTTGATTGCAAGTGCAACAGAAAGCTGAAGGAATATTTATAAACCAGTCCAAGTATGTTCAAGATGTTCTCACCAAATTCAAATGCCATGACCTGATGATGGTGTCCACCCCTATGGCCACTCATGAGAAGATGATTGCTGATGAAATGGGGGAGCCAGTGGATCAACATGATTACAGAGCTAAGATTATATCCCTAATGCACCTGACTGCATCAAGGTCAGATATCATTTTTGCAATATGTGTGTGTGTGTGCTAGATTCAAAAGCAAATCCAAAGGTCTCCCGTATGCAAGCTGTGAAGAGAATAATCAAATATCTCATGGGAAAGCCTGATCTTGGAATCTGGTATCCAAACGGAAGATCATATGACTTGATAGCATTTACAGACAGTGAGTACGATGGTTGCAACATTAGTAGGAAGTCAGCAACATGTGGTTGTTAGTTTTTGAGAAACAGAATGGTGTCTTGGCAGTGCAAGAATCAAACTACAGTGTCTATTTCAACTGCTGAAGCTAAATACATTGCCGCATCTACTTGCAGTGCACAGGTTCTGTGGATCCAAAACTAACAGCTTGATTATGTTCTAAATTTTATTAACACTCCTATTTTCATTGATACCACTGCTACAATGCTTATAGTTAAAAATCCAGTTCATCATTCATAAACAAAACACATTGAAATCGGACATCATGTCATTAGAGACTGCAATGAAAAGGGCTTAATAGAAATGAGAAGAGTTGAAACAACTGACAATTTGGCTGACTTGTTCACCAAACCACTGGATAAAACCACATTCAATTTTCTAATAAAAGTGCTAGGAATTAAAAATGGAGATGAAGTCTGATTGATGATATGGGTTTAAGTTCTTAAATGAATATTCAAACTGCTAAGTGTTTAATCTGTTTTGAATGAATGAACTTGTGAGTTAGCTTGATTGAATATGCTTGATGATTGTTTGATGCTTGAGATGTGTGTGATTATTTGCTTGATTATTCATATCTGTTTGTGATGTGGTGAAAATTACAGTTTTAGACAAAGTATGAATCAATTTCTTTGTAAAGAACTTTGTTTTTGAAAAGTGATTCAACTTTATGCTACATGTGCTTAAGTAAATATCATTCACTCATGGTCAATATACCTGTCTGAGAAAAACATTGAGTGTGTTTAATCAATTTGTGAGTCATAATGATTATTTTTAAAAGACATGTTTGTTTAAAAATCTGATATAAATTTAAAATTAAAAAGATATGTTTTAAAACAAATTAAAGATTTTTGACAAGATCAAACTGTTTTGGTGATCTCATAAGAGATATGATAAGATTATTCAGTTCAAAGCTTTATAGAAGCTTTAGGTTTTTAAAATGAAAATTGTATCCAACCTTTGGGAAATGATAGAAAATTGGTTAAGTCAATACACATGAATTATGGATGCCTATGTGTTTAAGAATAATGATCATGCTAAGCTTGATGTGGATATACATTTAAAGATGAATGTATGTTTCAATATTCATCTCTCAGAATGATGGGCAGAAAGGTAATTATCCAGTCATACACAAGCCTGTTGATGTTATGTAAATATTATTAAATTTTAAAAAATAAACAGACTTAAAGGGGTCTCAGGGAACTACAGAGGTGGGTCACTCAAATAAGTCCTAAAGACCTCGAAAATGTAAGGCTTGTATGTCCGGATGGCATATAAGTCCAATGTTCAACCTTAAAGTCTGTGTTTTATACTGTTCAAATATCCAAATTTATTTTCGACCATGCATCGGATAGTTGGAGTCAAGTTGGGGTGACTTGTAGAAAGTTAAATAAGCCTTGAGAAGAGATATGGGACAATCTAAATCCATAGTGTGGATTTAGAAAGTTAAATAAGCCTTCAGTCAATTCTTAGGTATTAACTGAACCTTCATCATATCACAATAGCAGTGATAATCATGCTAAATGCTAATACCTGCTATCAAACTGACTTAAGTCATAATAATGCTGACCATGAATGGCAGTGATGTGGTTTAATCAATATGATCCCATGTTGAGATATTTTCATAAAGAAATTATGTTTCCAAAATAAAAAGGAACTGAAATTTGATCACTTTTTCACCTTAAACTTATGCTTGAGTCGGTTTAGTCCTTCAATGATTCATTGTTGATGATTTGGGTAAACATTTTTGTGTGGATATGCCTAAACTGTTAGGCATCTGTATGCTCTGCTCCAAAAGTGTTTTTGAAATGTTGCAAGCGTATTCGAGCATGTTTACATGCTAGAATAGTTTTCTAAGTGTTTTGAGTATGGTTTGTACTTGAACAGTTAATTTTTGCTCTATGAGCATGAAATTGTGTAAGACCCCGAATCCCGGAATCCTATAGTTGGTTATCACATCCACAATTTCACCAAAAATTTGAAACTAAAGCAATTCATTTTATTAAAACCAGTCAGAGTAATTAAACAGCGGAATAATAAATATCAAAATTCTCAAAAACCGGGAAAGTTGCCCAAAGTTAATTATGAATTAAAAATATTCATTTTATTAAAACGGTTTAGAGCAACCAGCAGCGGAAAAGGTCAAAAAGTAAAAACCCCAAAATCAGGGACATGTGCCCAAAACCAAAAATAAAATAAAATAAAATAAAATAAAAATTATTTTTATTTAAAAGTTCTCGACCAGAAACGCCTTCAACCGTCCGAGTAGTCTTGATGTGCTAAAAGTAGTTATTAATTATTAACTAAATAAACACTAATCTAGACACTAAGTAGTAATTGTAGACTCTTAACTTAACTAAAACTACTAACCGGAAAGTGAACCGATCAACTCTAGTACAGGTAAGTAAGTCCGGATATCGAACCCACAAGACTCTTTTATTATGTAAGTAGCTAAATTAGACTCAACTACAGACACGACATTTATTTATTTATTATTATTGGGGGGTTTAACTAAAAACTAAGATTAACCTAATATTAAAACTAATTAATAAAACTAAAGACGACTTAACTTAGGACTTGGATTTATAATATATTTACAATAAGGCCCTCCGATTTGCAAACTGTGATGTCTTGATTCCAAAGGTTAATTAACATGGCTTTCGAGAAAGACTAGAAGGTCCTTTAAGATGCCATATCGGGTCTTGGATAAAAATACAAAATCTACAAAGCTTGATTTCTTTTTAACGAAATTGATGGGTGTTACAGTTCATCTTCCACATTCAGCACACCTTCAATAACATTAAATCCACTTCACCCACCTCCTTTCACTACCATTAATATAGGAATTATCACATCCATCCATCATTTGAAGATCAACGAGTTTAAGCTCTTGATGAGGAATGCTAAAATACTCTTAAAATTTACACCAAGTGTCGAGCTTGATGATAAGCCAAGGAACTGCCACTCTTGTGAGGCTTTGGGTAATAACAATATGAACCTTAAAAGAAACACCAAGTGCCGAGCTTGACGATAAACCGAGAAATTGCCACTCTTGTGAGTCATTGGTTGATAAACTATAAATCTTTAGAAGAGGCACCAAGTACCGAGCTTGATGATAAGACAGGGAACTGCCGATCTTGTAAGGTCTTGGTTAAATAACATAAACCCTAACATAAACGTTAACCAAATGAAGTATTAGTAGTAATTGATCATCTTATAATGGGAATGATGACAACGTTGTGAAAACGGATTGTTGATATGCATCCACTAAAATCAATTTATTACTTGTCATGTGGGTGTGCAATATAACATATTTTAATCAACTCTTGGATGGTTATTACATGATTTATATAATTGTCCAAGAGTTATGCGGGTTAATACTTGGTAACTCAAGGTTGATCCTTTACAACTTAACTAATCTTAATTTTTATTTTAAGTATAATTCAAAGGGCATTTTTACTAAAATATCAAGAAAAATTCACTTTGTAATTTAAGGGGTTATCTCATCTTTAAAATAAGTTACCTTAGTAAGGCACTTGTTTAGATTTGATATATAGAAAACATCATGATCTACTCTAGAGTTAGTTTCAGTTGATACGCTATGAAACAAATTTTCGAAATTACTTTGTATGGTTCCATGTATCTTGAAGTTAACTTATCGGTTTCATCAACCCGAATAACACATTTCAAAAGTCAACAACTTCCTACGTATATCAGTATAGTTATTTTATCAGTCTAGGCTGCTTTCAGTTTATTTTGAGTGTTACGAGCTTTATCTGTGATTTCCGGCATCAAATTGGATTTTTGTATTTTGAGTGTCACCAATTTTTAGTCTAACAAGGTGGCGATCTATATTCCCTCTCGTATCTTACTGGATAGAGTGCCTCTTGTATAATATTATGATAACTTTTAGTATACGAGGATTAGACCAGTGGGAGATGCTGGTCCCAATTTCCTCCAAAGTCTAGTACTCAAGCACAAAGCAAATCTTTTATTGTCTGAATTTTTCGCTTAGATTGACCGTCAGATTAGGGATGGTAGGCCGTGCTCAAATCAATTTATGTTCCCAAAGCTTATTGCACAGCTTTCAAAAATGAGAAGTAAAATAACTATCTCGATCGGAAAGGTACATCTTGTTGAGATACGATTTCGTTAATTCAAATGTGGTCGAGTTTTTCTGTTGTGTAATTGTTACGTAACGGAAGGAAGTGTATGGATTTAGTCTGTCGGTCAATTATCACCCACCCATATTTCATCGTTTCCTCGGGATATTTTAAGAAGGTGTGTTACAAAGTCTATGGTAATTTGTTCCCACTTCCATTTAGGTATCTCAGGATGTTGCAATATTCCCGAAGGTTTTTGATGCTCAACCTTAACTCTAGAATAAGTCAGGCATTTACTGATGTATCTGGCTTTATTTTTCTTCATACCGGGCCACCAATAAAACTCTTTTAAATCTTTATAAATCTTATCAGTACTTGGATGGATAGAATATTTGGACTTATGCGCTTCATCCATGATCCAGCACGGAGATTATAAACGTTTGGAAATCAAATTTTAGTTGTTGAAGTAAAGTATTTTGTTGGTTTTCTTTTCAAAGTTCTGCCTGTTCCCTTGCAAGTGTTCGCTTTCTAAGTGGTTTTTTTTTAAGGTTTCGTGTTGGCTAATACTAATTTGCTCGGTAAGGATCATTTAGACAATCATTCAAAGTGGTCGTACGTTCAGTGGTTTAATTTTATCTTTTTCAACTTAAGGCATCGGTTTTCACAATTATAGTCGTTCAATAACTCCACTCATTTCCCATAAACTGTATTCAGTTCCATCAGATCAACTGTAGGTCATAGGCTTTGGTAATTCATGTAAATTGTTCATTCGGTGGCATATAGGTAGTAACCCCAGATCTTAAGTGCAAGAACAACCGTTCTATATGCCGAGTCATGGATAGCATAATTCTTCTCCTGCACTTTTAGTTGTTGGGAAGCACATAGTATAACCTTTTTTCTTTACATTATTACGCATCTTAAACCTTTTTAAGATGCATCACCATAGACTACAAAGCCATTAGTTCCTCTTTTAAGATTTAATATTGGAGCTTGACACAATTTTTAGTTCAGCATTTAAAAAGCCGTTTCTTGTTGTTCTACCAATCATAAGCCCGATATTTTTAGGTAAAGTGAGTTAGAGGTTGGGCTATATTGGAAAAGTTTTACTTAAAACACCAATAATATCAAGCCAATCTCAAAATTGGCAATTTCTTTCGGTGATTTAGGTGTTTGCCAATTTTTAATGGCTTCTATTTTGCTCGGGTCTACTTGAATCCTTTGTTGGTTAAAGATGTGCCCAAAGAATTGTACTCCGTGTAGCCAAAATTCACATTTGGACAATTTGGCATACACTTTTTCCTGCCTTAACAACCCCAAGACTATTCGTTAATGTTGCTAATGTTTCTTTTTGGTTTTCGAATATATCAAGATATCATCAATAAACACTATAACAAATATGTCAAGATACTGTATACAAACTTGGATCATAAGGTCCATGGAAACTGCTAATGCATTAATTTGCCTGTAAGGCATAACTAAAACTTCATAATTGCCATACTGAGTTGAGAATGTTGTTTTGGAAACATCTTCCTCTTGAATTTCTACTTGGTGGTAGCCGAATCCGAGCTTGATTTTTGAGAAATAGTTCGCTCCCTAGAGTTAGTCAAACAAATCATCTATGCGAGGGAGGGGATATCGGTTTTTTGTAGTTACTTTGTTTAATTACCGGAAATCAACACACATTCTAAAACTTTCAGTCTTCTTCTTTACAAACAACATTGGTGCTTCCCAAGGAGAAAAAATAGGACGTATGAAATCCTTATCTAATAACTCTTGCAACTGGCTAGAAAATTCTTGCATTTCAAAGGGTACAAGTCGATAAGGTGTCTTAGCAACGTCGTTGCTTCCGGGATTAGGTCAATACGGAATTCAACTTTTCGGGTCGGTGGTAATCTAGGTAGTTTATCAGGAAATACAACTAAGTATTCACATACACGGGGATATCTTCTACACGTTTTCATCGAGGTTCTTAATGGTTAAATTTTCCAAATATTCCACTCATCATTGGCATAAACATTTTAATACTTTGAGATCGGACACCGGGGTATTATAGTATCAGATTCCTCTTTCTATACCGTGATCATTTCATCAGTCAATTGGGGAATGGTTAGTCTTTTAGGTTAAGAGGATAGTTTCGGACTATTTGGATAACAAATATAGATTTACCATTAGAGATTTCTATAACATAGGGATCCATTAGTTCACAAACCGGCATATTTCCCAAGGATAAAAAGTTAGTGGAACCAAAACTTCTATCGGTACCTATATCAAATGAAACTGAAGCATACTGGTCAGGGGTTATGAATGTACCTGTCACTACATTTGAGTCTTGTCATGCTCCATTAGTTTTAATCACAAGATGCGGCCTTTAGCCGAGTTGGACGTCGATATTGGTCCTTGAGTTTGTTTTCCTATTGCAACTTCATACAAACTAGGGCATTCTTTCTTGATGTGCTCCATACTTCCATACTCATAAGAAGAATAACGGTTTATTATGGGTTGGTTATGTTGGATTGGTTGTTGACGGATTGGTTGGGGTCTAGGTAGTTGTGAATGCTGGATTGGGATGGTCGGTTTACAGTGTTCATAATAGTTCTGCAATTATGGGCATAGTGTCCAACTTTCCCACATTTATAACGCACATTCGTCCGACATTCACCTACATGATGATAATCACATTCCCCACACTTTGGAAAAGGTCCTTTTTACTTGTTTTGTTTTGCATCAGTGTAACATCCTGGAAAATCCCATACATATTTTGGACCAAAGATGTAAATTTTGGATGTTAAGGGACCAAAAATATTCTTAAGAAAAGTAATGGGAAAGAAATGAGATAAGAAAAATATTCTTTAAAAGATAAGAAAAATCCATCCCACATGGAAAGAAGGAAGAAAGTGGAAGCATTCGACATGGGAATAAATAAGAAAGAGAACTTTCATCTCACATGAAAAAGGGGAAGAAAATGGAAGCTCTTTATAAGGAAGAGAGTTTCCATAGTAATATTCTTATGTGGCTAACCACTCTCACTAGTCCTAACGGAGGGTGCAAATCACCCAAGCTGTACGTGCACAGGCTCGGTCACGTGCACGGCCTTGGGCGATGGGCGATGGGCGTAATGTGGCGTTTTGATGGCGCACTTTGCACTTCACGCGCTTGTATCGCCGGGAGCCGTAAAAGGGCCACTTTAGTATTTTTGCGTTGCCGCGAGCCGCATAAGGGCCACTTTAGTATTTTTACAAATCACCCAAGTTGTACGTGCACAAGCTCGGGCACGGGCACGGCCTTGGGCGATGGGCGTAATGTGGCGTTTTGATGGCGCACTTTGCACTTCACGCGCTTGCATCGCCGGGAGCCATAAAAGGGCCACTTTAGTATTTTTGCATTGCCGCGAGCCGCATAAGGGCCACTTTAAAAGGAAAATTCTGAAATCCTATCCTTCGCGCTACGCAAAGAATAATGATTAAAGTCTTCGCGCTACGCGTAAGACAAAATATATAGACTGACATTGAGTTGCTTTGCGCTATGCTATGTACCAGTTTGTTATTCCTTCACGCTAACAAAGTGCCCATTCTGCATGTATGACACGCTAGACATGTGGCAACACGTGGTGCCACGTGGCAACCTGCCAGATGACACGGTAGACGTCGTGCGACGCGAACGACTGGACTGTTTAGCCTTCTCTCTAGGCGAAGGAACTAAAAATTAAGTATAAATAGGTGGGTGCATGGCATGTTATTTTCACACACCCAACACCTTTATTTTCAAACACATTACCTCGGGAAGTGTGCCGAGTATCGTAGAACGTGCCAAGCTCCGAAGTTCTGACAATTTAAGCTCTAGAACGCGATAGAGAGTAGAAGTGCTGCCCGATCAATCTTAGGCGTTTAACTCTAAATACTTATGCGAGGTAGGGGTTCCACTTAAGTATTATTTTATAATTATAATGGCTTAGACCATTGTCGGGGATATAGCCCGAATCTTGATCACAGCTACCAATAATATAACTTTTAATAAGCAAAGGTTATTGTGAAAGTATTTTTTCTTTATGATTAAGAAATATATACAAAGGTTATAATTAAATTAATATTTCTTTTTGAAGAAGAAACCCAATGTTGATGTTTCCACTTGAAAAAGAAACATAATATATGATTGATGAATAGACAAAGTTAAAGCTATACGAAACAGACTATAGGTCCAAGATAGCAAGAACACATAAATCAGTAGGATACACTGATCAAGAACAAGGGTGAATACATTCAAATGTTTAAAGTTTCTTTACGAAGTGAATACATCTATTACTGTCTTTTTAAAAGATATTTATTCCTTTAGATTATGGAGGGTTATCCATATGTAAAGAGTCAGAAAAGATTTATATGAGGGTTGGTACGAATCCTCTATGTTTATGAATGTCATTCTTCAAGATTATGGAGGGTTGTCCATATCTAAAGAGTTAGAAATGTATTTAAATGAGGGTTGGTTCAAATCCTCTAAAACGTTTTGATACAAGGTTGTACTAAACACTCAGGCTAAAATACATGTGTCTGGATCCATACATAACTGTAGTGGGCTGTAAGACCCCGAATCCCGGAAATCCTACAGTTGGTATTCATACAAAATACCTACAAAATAATTAAACTCAAAAACAGTTCATTTCATTAAAACAACCAATTCAGAGTATAATTCAACGGAAAACCATAATTAATAAAATAAGTTCCCAAAACCAATTTAAATATGTTTGATAAAACTTTTCAAAAGAAATATTTAATAATGAAATCTTCCATCCACGTATGCCTTTCACCGCCCAATTAGCTTCGTGCACTTCCAAGCGATAAGACATCCTCCTCCTAACCTGAAACTCACAATAACATGCACACAAAGTCAGCTTGAGCTGAGTGAGTTCAAGTTTTAATAAATAACATCAATAATAATAATAATCATAATAGTCTTTCCAAATGTTTTAAACTATAAAAGGGATACATCAGTTAGGCCATCATCTTCAATAAATAATCATCCTTATATCTATATATAGATATATACATACATATATATAAACATCTTTATAAGTACATCCCTGTATATATATAAATATATATATATATATATATATATATATATATGTATATATAATATATATATATATATAACATATATATATATATATACATATATATATATGTATATATATATATATACATATATACATATATATATACATATATACATATATATATACATATATATATATATAACATCCAAGTAATAACATCAGGGTCGAGCAAACGTACAACCCAAACACGTAACATCTCATCAACGTATGCTAACACGAAGTAGGCATACGTAACATCCGTAGTCGATAACGACTACTAACATCGCCAAATATTGGCCATACAATAATACATACGTACATACTATAACATCCCAAGGCCTACCATATACAAGAAAGCCTATATAAAATAGTTTAAACGTTTCATCAAGCAAACTTGCTTAGGTGTGCTTGCTAGCCCAAAACATAAAAAGAGTTTAAAGGGGCATCATGAACTCACATGACACAAGACACGTATTCGCCACGAGCCAGATGATCCCTAAGTAATCCCAAAACTCAAACACCTGTTGGTTTACATACAACGTTACAATCGACATCGAAAGGACTCGTTTATCCTACGAGACGTTCTAAAATGGTTTGAGTTACCTAAACCCTCGACCTCATCAAACTAAATCACAACAGCCCCCGAGGCCTCACATTTACCAAAACAACCCTTAGGTACTCCCGGGAATAAAGAATTCCCAATTTGCCCCTGGAAGCACTAGGTGACACTAACACGCGCGTTTAAGAGTCGTTTAGGCCGTTAACATCTAACTCAGCCCCGTGTGGACCCAATATGATAAAATCACAGCAAACAAGTCCACACGACGCTACACGAGTCAAATGGGTCGGTAACTCGCAGGTACAACGCACCAACTATTCAATAAACGTAATGGCGCGTTGTACCGACCCGTTGGAGCCCCATAACTTATAAAAATGGTTTTCAACAGCCCGTACATCAAACCGAGTGTCCCTGAGCTGAATTGGTCATTAATCACTTCAACCCTCGCGTTAAACGCACCAAACTACAATTCTAGTCAACCGAACATAACAATCAAACTACAACTAGTTGACCAACCTAACGAACACCAATGAACTTGATTTTTAAGTATGTTATACTAGACATAGCTAGGAAGATTTTGGTGCAAAAACCCCAACCAAAACAGTCCCGAAACCAGTCAATTGGACAGCCACCCGGTTAACCTAAAACAAGTCGTTTATCGATCAAGACGAGTAATATAATGATCAATTAAGATGTAAAAGACTTGGTGAATCATAAAACTAACCTTGAATTGAAGTTTTATTGCTTAACCTTGGCTGCACAGAAGAAATTCGCAAGTGGGGGGGGGGTCTGTTGGTCTGATCGGCGCTGAATGGGAGGCTAGGGTTAGGTTTTTATTTTTTTTATGATATAAATAAACATGTTACACACTAGCCCTTCTTCTTTAAGGGATATGGCAACTTGGGAGTAAAGATTAGATGGCTTAACGTACCGGGATGATGAGAAGGCTTCCAAGAAGTGTCGGTTAAATTCCGAGAATTATACATACTTTACATGCTTGAAATCTTTAAACCGGAAATTAACGGGTGTTACAAGTCCACCCCCTTACAATGGGATTCCTCCCTGAATTCCGATTCGACAGGAACAACTGCGGATAGAGTTTCATCATCTCGCCTTCAGACTCCCAAGTAGCCTCGGAACCCCTACGGTGCCTCTATTGCACCTTCACCTGACTAACCACTTTGTTCCTCAAACGCCTTTCCTGACGGTCAAGTATAGCAATAGGTTCTTCGACGTAGTTCAGGTTTCTATCGAGCTCAATATCATCAAAAGGCACATGGGCCTCCTTGTCACCTAAACATTTCCTCAAATGGGACACGTGGAAAGTAGGATGAATCCCCGCGAGCACATCGGGCAACTCCAGTCTATACGCTACCTCAACAACACGGGACAATATATGGAACGGACCAATGAACCTTGGACTAAGCTTCTCCCTCTTACGAAAACAAATAATACCCTTCCAAGGAGAAACTTTCAACATAACCCGATCCCTAGCCTCAAACACAATAGGTCTTTGCCTTTTATCCGCATAGGACTTTTGACGATCCTGAGCGGCCTTCATAAAAGCCTTTATCTTATCGAGCTTCTTAGTCGTAGCCTCAACCACCTCCAAACTACCCAACTGATTCTGACCAATGGAACCCCAACAGACTGGAGTCCTACACCTCCTACCGTACAACATATCAAATGGTGGCATCCCAATCGTGGCGTGATAACTGTTATTATAAGAGAACTCGACTAACGGAAAGTGACGATCCCAACTACCACCAGAATCGATAACACAAGCCCGCAACATATCCTCAAAAGTCTGAATGGTCCTCTCGGACTGACCATCCGTTTGTGGGTGATTAGCGGTACTGATGAGGAGTTTGCTTCCCATCTCTTCATGAAATTTCTTCCAAAACCTAGAAGACAAACGCGTATCCCTATCCGAAACGATGGATACTGGCACCCTGTGCCTAGAAATGATCTCACGAATAAATACATCGGCCAACTGCTCGGAATTAAAAGTTTCTCGGATCGGCAAGAAAGGAGCGCTCTTGGTCAGTCTATCAACGATTACCCAAATGGTGTCATAACTACCCCTAGGAGTAAGAGGCAGTTTAGTCACAAAATTCATCGTAAGATGCTCCTACTTCCACTCATATATTTCCATGGGCTGAAGTTTCCCGAACGGCTTCTGGTGCTCGGCCTTAACTTTCAGACACGTCAAACACTTACTCAGATACTGAGCCACCTAAAACATCATCACAGGCCACCAATAATTCCTCTTCAGGTCTTGGTACATCTTGGTCGCGCCCGGGTGAATGGAATAGCGTGACTTGTGTTCTTCATCCAAAATTTTACCTCTGAATCCCCCATACCTCGGTACCCATAAACGCACATCCTTATACTTCACCCCATCACCGACGTCTTCCAACAATTTCTCTTGACCCCAAATACGCTCTGACATAATCCATTCCACCTGTAAAGCTTCATTCTGAACGTTGGCTATCTGCTTCAAAATATCATGTTTAAGAATAAGCTGATAAGATTTTACATGAATAGGTTTCGATCTCTCCTTCCGGCTCAACGCGTCGGATACCACGTTAGCATTACCGGGATGGTACATAATCTTCAGATCATAATCCTTAATCAACTCCAGCCACCGACGCTGTCGCATATTCAATTTCTTTTGTTCGAAGAAATACTTTAAGCTCTTATGATCGGTATAGATAACGCAAGTAATACCGTACAAATAATGCCTCCACAACTTAAACGCAAACACAACCCACGCCAGCTCCAAATCGTGAGTAGGATAATTCGCCTCATAAGGCTTTAACTGCCATGAGGCGTATGCGATGACTCGGCCTCGCTGCATCAGAACACACCCTAGCCCTTGGTAAGAGGCATCAGAATAAACCACTAGATCATCAGTGCCATCGGGTAAAGCTAAAATCGGGGCATGCGCCAACCTGTTCTTCAACTCGAGGAAAGCCTCCTCCTACTCAGTACCCCAAACAAACTTAACGCTCTTCTTTGTCAACTTGGTCAATGATGAAGCAATTTTCGAAAAGTCGGGAATGAAGCGGCGGTAATACCCCGACCAAGCCCAAAAAACTACGAATTTCAGATGGAGTCTTAGGAGATTCCCATTCGTTTACGGCTTCCACCTTTGCAGGGTCAACCAAAATACCAGTCGGGTTAATAACATGATCCAAGAACTGAACCTCGCGTAACCAAAAAAACACTTAGAAAATTTCGCATACAACCTTTTCTTTCGCAGAGCTTCCAAAACTTCCGTGAGATGATCGAGTGATCAGATTTGCTTTTGGAATACACAAGAATGTCGTCGATGAAAACAATAACCGAACGATCGAGCATCGGCCTACACACCCGGTTCATAAGATCCATGAACGCAGCTGGTGCGTTGGTCAAACCAAAAGACATCACGAGGAATTCATAATGCCCATAACGAGTGCGAAAGGCAGTCTTAGGAATATCTTCCTCCAGAATCTTCAACTGATGATACCCGGACCTAAGGTCGATCTTCGAGAACCAACTAGCTCCTTGGAGCTGATCAAACAAGTCGTCGATCCTTGGGAGAGGGTAGCGATTTTTAACAGTGAGTTTATTCAATTCACAGTAGTCGATGCACATCCGTATGCTACCATCCTTCTTCTTAATGAACAGGACTGGGGCACCCCAAGTTGAGATGCTCGGTCGAATGAAGCCCTTTTCGAGCAAGTCTTCTAACTTAGCCATAAGTTCCTTCATTTCATTCAGCGCTAGACGGTAAGGGGCTCGAGCAACGGGTTTTGCGCCCGACACAAGGTCTATCTGGAACTCGACCTCGCGGTCCGGTGGCACATTTGACAAATCATCTGGAAATAGATCCGGGAAATCCCGAATGATAGGAACATCACCGACTGTAGCCACCTCGGTTTTCATATTTATAACATACGCTAGATACGTCCCGAAACCCCGCTGTATCAACCTTCCCTCCTTAAGCATGGATATGATATGTGGCGTCGCACCATTCCGGTCACCGAAGACCGTAATTTGGGTCCCATCCGGGGCCCTCAGACGAACAAGTTTATAACCACAAATGATCTGAGCATCAACACTCGCGAGCCAATCCATCCCGAGCACCACATCGAAACAACTAAGCGGCATCATATACAACCGCACCGGAAATCTATACCCCAACAACTCGATGGAACAACCCTGAATAGCCCAAGACACGGTCAAGGATTTTCCTACGCTGACCTCAAACTCAAACACATCGACTACGCGCTAGGGTGATTTATTCAACGAGGAACAGAAAGCGGTAGACACAAAACTTCTACTGGCGCCCGAATCAAATAAAACAGACGCCTGTAATTCATCAAGTAGAAAGGTACCTGGGACGATATTATACTGCTGCTTAGCTACACGGTCATCACATACGATTCCAAAGGAATAAGAATTTATAACGGTGGAATAAAAGCTAAATAAGAAAATGTACCTGAAATAACATCCGCATTATCCTTCGCTTCCTTCTTGGAGATGTTGAAGGCCCTCGCCCTGGCCTTCGGCTTCTCTTCCATCTCCCCCCCCCCCCCCCCGAGGAAGTCCCCTGACCAGACCCCCCCCTCTTACTAGTAGGACAGTTTGATGCCAAGTGACCGGAACCCTTACAGCGGAAACAAGTTAACGTCGGACACTCGAAATGGGAGTGTCCTACCTTATCACAACGAACACAGGAGCCAGACCCACTCTTACATTCCCCCTTGTGCGGTTTCCCGCACTTCTTGAAATTACCTAACGCCGCATCCCTCTTAAACTCAGAAGTCTCAGTCGTTACCCTTTTCTCAGACGAATTGAAATTGCTTCCTCCTCGCTGCTTACCGAACGAATTTGTGTTCCATGTCTTCCTAGTCTCGATCGGCGGTAACTTATCCCTCTGATCATACAGTGTACCTGCTAGGGTAACCACCAAGTGAAAAGATTTCATGTCGGTGGTCACCACACCCCTACGAATATCTGCCGGAAGCCCCTTCACATACTTTTTAATCCTCTTGGCTTCGGGAGCAACCAAATCGGGATATAAGCGAGCCATCTGGTTAAACTTTGTGGTATACTCCCGATGCGTCAAACTACCCGCCTCCAAGGTCAAGAATTCCTGTTCCATCTTATCCAATTCATGCGGAGGACAAAACTGATCAAGAATCAACTACTTCAGCATCCAATTTCATCCTCCTGATCGAACGATCACCCATAGCCTGTGCCAAGTTGTCCTACCAACACAGTGCCTCGGAACAAAAAGAGGTATAGCATAAGTCACCATGTCATCCCCCTTACATCTACTAACTCTCAGAACAGCCTCCATCTCCCTCACCCACTGATGTCCTGCCAACGCATCCTTAGTACCATCAAAAGAAGGGGGGTCACACTTCTTAAAGTCACCATATGAGCAACCCCGAGTAGACACACTAACAGTCCGCACTTCGTCTTCGTCCCCACTCGGCATATACACCTCCTCTTCCTCTTCGACCTGTACCACCATGGTCCTAATGACCTCAGCAACGATCTCGGGAATGGCGCTATGGAGCACCTGGTAAACCTCATCCGCGATAGCCGCGCGCATAGCAGGATTTAAGGCGGGGTTATCCTCCTTCTCATAAATAGGGGTTTCCAGCAGGGGAGTAGGAATCTCACTCTCAGCTTCCAGCTTCGGCACGTGGCTTATGACCACAGCCGCGAACACCAGGACCATCTCTGTTAGCTGCTCGAGTATTAACCGTGACTTATCCCTACAAAGACAGAATTTTAAGACAGTCAAGTACAAGTGGTAGTTAGAACTTGTAAGGTAAGGGTAAACTGCTAATGACGTTGATCAAGTGTAATTGGTCATTTACTTTACCCTCCCGTCCTAATCACCCCCTGCCCCTAACCACATTAGCCTTCTATCTAACACTTAAACAGTTAATCACATACTGGAAACTTTTAAATTCAAAGGAATGACTAAATAATTTAAAGTGACCTCTTGGCGTGCAGCTAATCGCGGTGGGCATACTGGTCTCTTTACTTACAGTTCGAGTCCAAGCATTCGGGGATGCTCGGATCCCTCAAACCATGGCTCTGATACCAACTTGTAAGACCCCGAATCCCGGGAATCCTACAGCTGGTATTCATACAAAATACTTACAAAATACTTAAACTCAAAAATAGTTCATTTCACTAAAACAACCAATTCAGAGTATAATTCAACGAAAAACCATAATTAATAAAATAAGTTCCCAAAACCAATTTAAATATGTTTGATAAAACTTTTCAAAAGAAATGTTTAATAATTAAATCTTCCATCCATGTATGCCCTTCACCGCCCATGTAGCTTCGTGCATGTCTAGGCGATAAAGCATCCTCCTCCTAACCTGAAACTCACACTAACGTGCACACAAAGTTAGATTGAGCTGAGTGAGTTCAAGTTTTAATAAATAACATCAATAATAATAATCATAATAGTCATTCCAAATGTTTTAAACTAAAAAAGGGATACATCAGTTAGGTCATCATCTTCAATAAATAATCATCCTTATATCTATATATATATATATAAACATCTTTATAAGTGCATCCATATATATATATATAAATATATATATACAACATCCAAGTAATAACATCAGGGTCGAGCAAACGTACAACCCAAACATATAACATCTCATCAACATATGCAAACACGAAGTAGGCATACGTAACATCAGTAGTCGATAACTACTACTAACATCGCCAAATATTGGCCATACAATAATACATACGTACATACTATAACATCCCAAGGCCTACCATATACAAGCAAGCCTATATAAAATAGTTTAAACATTTCATCAAGCAAAATCGCTTAGGTGTGCATGCTAGCCCAAAACATAAAAAGAGTTGAAAGGGGCATCATGAACTCACCTGACACAAGACACGTTTTCGCCACGAGCCAGATGATCCCTAAGTAATCCCAAAACTCAAACACCTGTCGGTTTACATACAACATTACAATCGACATCGAAAGGACTCGTTTATCCTAGGAGACGTTCTAACATGGTTCGAGTTACCTAAACCCTTGACCTCATCAAACAAAATCACAACAGCCCCCGAGGCCTCACATTCACCAAAACGACCCTTAGGTACTCCCGGGAATAAAGAATTCCCAATATTCCCCCGGAAGCACTAGGTGACACTTACACGCGCGTTTAAGAGTCGTTTAGGCCGTTAACATCCAACTCAGCCCAGTGTGGACCCAATATGATAAAATCACAGCCAACAAGTCCACAAGACGCTACACGAGTCAAATGGGTCAGTAACTCGCAAGTACAACGCACCAACTATTCAGTAAACGCAATTGCGCGTTGTACCGACCCGTTGGAGCAATCGACAACCAATTCAGCCCCATAACTTATAAAAATGATTTTTCGACAGCCCGTTCTTCAAAACGAGTGTTCCCGTGCTGAATTGGTCGTTAATCACTTCAACCCTCGCGTTAAACGCACCAAACTACAATTCTAGTCAACCGAACATAAGAATCAAACTACAACTAGTTAACCAACCTAACGAACACCAATGTACATGATTTTTAAGTATGTTATACTAGACATACCTAGGAAGATTTTGGTGTAAAAACCTCAACCAAAACAGTCTCGAAACCGCTCAACTGGACAGCCACCTGGTTAACCTAAATCAAGTCGTTTTTTGATCAATACGCATAATATAAAGATCAATTAAGGTGTAAAAGACTTCGGGAATCTTAAAACTAACCTTGAGTTGAAATTTTATGGCTTAACCTTGGCTGCACAGAAGAAATTCTCAAGGGGGGGGGTCTCTTGGTCCTATCGGCGCTGAATGGGAGGCTAGGGTTAGGTTTTTTTTTTTACGATATAAATAAACATGTTACACACTAGCCCTTCTAATTTAAGGGATTTGGCAACTTGGGAGGAAATATTACATGACTTAACGTACCAGGATGACGAGAAGGCTTCCGAGAAGTTTCGGTTAAATCTTTAAACCGGAAATTAACGGGTGTTACATGGGCACACTACAGACATACTGACCATGAGGCAAGTGACAGTCTCTAGGGAGAGTGAAGTCCAATTAAGTGGTTTATGGGTATTTTTAGTTCTAATGAGATGGGATTGAGACCCATTGAGTCGTTAAAAGCCATTGGTTTTGTGTCATAACGAAGGTGATTTTGTATTAATAATTATGATTATGTTGTGAAGAATTATGAAAACTTTTTATCGGGGCAGCATTATTCACCAACACATAGCTAACGTATATTCCCCACATTTCAGGGAAAGAGTAAAGGTTAGAACAGACAAGCAAGACAAATTAGAAGATTAGGGATATAGACATTAGACGTTATCTGATGGCTCAGATATTTTATTCTGAATATTATAAAGAGTTATAATTCCAAAAAAAAGGTATTTGTAATATTAAACGGGTATTCAAATCCTGAGTTTTCAATATATTAATACTTTATTCAAAACACTTCCGCTGAAAGAACTTAACTCTAATGTATTTGCAAAACAGGTACCAACTATTGGTCACACGCCAAGGCCATATGTCTGGGTGTAACAATCAGGGATGGTCATGGTATAACTTTGTATTGTAGGGCGTGCGCGTTTATTTTGCTATCTCCCTTGTACTCTTGCCCCATACTCGGTTTGTTTAGTACTAGATGATTCCCCAGGCATTCACAAATCACCACTTTTGACCAGATCAAAAGCTGCCACGCCGGCTCGTGTCACGGCGTTCTCAAAAGTATAGTGGCTAATTGAATTAACTAAAATCCTTACTTCTGGGGCTAAGCCCCTAATATAGCATTCAATACGCTTTGATTCTGGGGTAACTAGTCATGGCACCAAGCGAACCAGTTCGTTAAAACGGTTTGTGTACTACAAGTGGTCCACGCCTTTCATTTTCAAATTCCTAATTTCGTATTCAAATTTCTAGATTTCATTCCTTGGACAAAATGTTCCAACATAAGGGTTTTATGTTTTGCCCAAGTCACGCGGTTGATTTCCTCTTATCCCCAAATTTGTACAATCGTATTCCACCACATAAAGGTGTGGTCAACAGATATACAAGTAGTATATTCAATGATACAATCTGGTGAACAATTACTAATATTAATAACGGACTCGGTCTTTCGATCCGTTTTATCAAACCATTTGGCCCTTCGGTACCACTGAAATTTATAGGTTTGCACGAAATAAATTGTTTAAATGAATATTCCTGTTGTGAATGATCAAGGTTGCTACGACCAGCATTCATGTTTGGTGGGAGAGTTTTGTTGCCAATGGCATTCAGTGGGGGATTATTATTGTTGGTAGTAGCATTAATGTTCTGTGGGAATTATTATTGCTGGTAGTAGAATAATCGGGAGAATAACATTTATAACTGTATTAGCGTTTGGTGGTGGAATAGTATTCGCGGCCGTATTAGTGTTTGGCATTAGATTTGTATTCATATTTGTATTAATGCCGACAGCGAATCGTACTGCTATTGTCGGAATTACTGTCTGTAGTTGCCGAACAATCATCTCGGCCATAACAGCCTCAGATAATTCGATTGTTTTCCTCAGGGCCATTCTATAACGGTGATCATTTATACCTCAATTATTAGTAATCTTGTAAGTCCCGAGACAGGATCTTTCAATGTGATATCAAGTAACTCAATTATTAGGTGGAAACTTATCACCAAGCCGATTCTATAAAGCCAACACAATCACAAACAACACGAAGAATAAGCTTCAAAACACAAGTATATTGATACGTCGGGTGCTTAATCCCTTAACAAATTTACACGAGTAAGAGATGAACTTGAACGAACAAACCTACAATAGTAAACGTATATCCTATATATAGGCTACCAACTAGGCCCAAAACAAACTAAAGCCCACCGAGATCAAATGATCTCGGTTTACATACGAAAGCCCAATGAAACCCAAAAGCATAAACCATAAACTTTGACCCAACAATCTCCCTATTGGTTTATTGCTTCAATCATGCTCAAGTATATCTGCACCTTCTACATTTAGTGCACCTGCCCATAAGCCTTCATGAATAATTGCTCCTATCATTTTTGTATACTCTTTGGCAGCAGGTTCGTATAGTGGATCAGCTGAGATATGAAATATGCTAAGAGTCTTGAGATCTCTCTCCCCAAACTTCAATAGATCCCTAGGATCAACAAGACGGTATTGACCCTTGTTCAATCTGATGACAACAGTAGCCGTTTCACCATCATACGTCCAAAACTTCATTTCATCAAGACCTCCCTCAGGAAATCTCTTGGAGATCGGAATTGACTTCACTTTATCTGTCGGCGGCCATATTACATTTACCATTGTCTTGTTGGTACGTGGATCAAGAACTCCCTTAGCTTTCTTGAGAAAAGACTCGGTAGTGGGCATGTTCGGAAACCCACGTTCCACTTAAGTACTTAGAAAGTTCCAAAACTTTTAAGCCATTGGTTCGTTGTTTGCATGATGAAAGGGAGCATGAAACAAGTCAGTCAGATCAACCTTTGTCCAAGATCCAAATCTTTTTATTTTATCGTAGTACTCAATGCTACCAAATTTCCATTTGACCCACCACATCTCTTTATCAACTGCATATCCCCCAGGAGAGAACCCCCTAGCGATCACCGTATTTATCAAAGAAACCTATTTCTAAATTCACAACAAATTTTTCAGGGTGATCAGATGACACAACATTCTAATTAGAGTTTCTCCTTATCAACAGCTTCCTCATCAATAGCTCCTTCTTTTCATCTATCTTTGGTGGTGCAGTCATGTATTTCTCCATTTCAGCAGAAGTGTCGATGTTTGAATCCGAACGCTTATCATGTTGAACATCAGTGGAACATCTGAATTCATCTCCAAATTTTTGAATTAGTTTCTGTTGGAGATCAAGATACATCATAGTAAGGCCACCCAAGCTGGCTTGAAGTTCCTGAATCTTTGAATTTTTATCAACGTGGCTATCTTCAAGCTCCTTAATGCGAACATCTTTTACAACTGAGTCTTGTTCAAGTTCAAATACTCTATGTTGCAGGGCTTGAATATCAACAGGTTCAGTTTCAAGAGCAATTCCCTTGCCCTTATCTTGTAGAAACTTTTCTTGCATGGCCAAAATGTGAGCCACCTTCTCAGTTGCACTTGAAGTTTCCTGACCAAACGGATTAAACGATCCTGATGGTTCAGTGGAGGAATGGATATGAGCCTCAAAGTCAAACTCATGTGCAATATCTTCCAAAATGGATTCTTTAGTATGTGGAGTAGCAGTTGACGGGCCTTGAGCAGTCTGAGCTTCAACATTAACGTACTCAGGCTCAGTTGGTAGAACTGTTGGTAGTGTAGTCGGTATCACTTTAGCAGCTAGCACACCTGGTCATGTTGAACATCAGCGGAACATCTGAATTCATCTCCAAATTTTTGAATTAGTTTCAATTGGAGATCAAGATACATGGCAGTAAGGCAACCCAAGCTGGCTTGAAGTTCCTGAATCTTTGAATTTTTATCAACGTGGCTATCTTCAAGCTCCTTAATGCGAACATCTTTTACAACTGAGTCTTGTTCAAGTTCAAATACTCTGTGTTGCAGGGCTTTAATATCAATAGGTTTAGTTTCAAGAGCAATTCCATTGCCCTTATCTTATAGAAACTTTTCTTGCATGGCCAAAATGTGAGCCACCTTGTCAGTTGCACTTGAAGTTTCCTAACCAAACGGATTGAACGATTCTGATGGTTCAGTGGAGGAATGGATATGAGCCTCAAAGTCAAACTCATGTGCAATATCTTCCAAAATGGATTCTTGAGTTTGTGGAGCAGCAGTTGACGGGCCTTGAGCAGTCTGAGCTTCAGTTGGTAGAACAGTTGGTAGAGTAGTCGGTATCACGTTAGCAGGCTCAGTTGCTAGAACAGTTGGTAGAGTAGTCGGTATCACTTTAGCAGCCAGCACACCCGGTCTTAGGTCTTTCTTTTGTCTTTTAAGTGGAATAAGATCGGTGGCCGGCTCTTCTTCAATCTCATCTTGTACTTGTGTCTTAATGACTGATTGAGGAGGCTTCAATGTAGTCGACTGGAGTTGTTCCTTGAATGCTTCGAATTCTTCGTGTTGTTCATTAGTAGGCACAGACTGTTGTACCTGGTGTTCAATCTCAATGGGTTGTGATGGAGAACCATCAAAATCTTCATCATACGATAATACCTCAAAGGCAGTGACACGCCTTTGAGTTGGAACCATATGTTCCTCAACAACAGTAGCACCAACATCTCCCACACTCACCTTAGTTTCAGGAAATCTTCCAAATTTAACCAACGGATGAAATCCTTGATATACTACTTTCTTCCCTTTCCTTGGCTGTTTCATTAAGCCAAAAGTGCTTGGTCCCAATTCCTTCATATCAAGCGTCTCCACATATTTGACTGTAGAAACTTCTGGTACATCAGAAACATTTCTTTCTTCTTCCCTTGATGATTGCTCATCATTTCATCGAACACAAACATGGAATAGTTGTAATCCCAGTCCATGATCAGAGCAGTAACAGCTGACATCTGAGTAAGGCTTATCTCATCAGTACCCCTTTTCCGTCTCGAGACACATGCAAAGAATGTGTGAATTAAGAGTCTCCAGTACAGGTGAAAGAGCTTCTTGATGGCTTGTAGGTAAGCTCCTTCGTAGTTAATTCTTCTAACAATCACAGCAACATCATCAACAGGAAACTCTGTGGGGGTAGTGAGGTTGATCCCCGAATAATAGAACCTCACGAATGATGGATTTAGAAAAAATGACAGGCTGTTTTTGAATGTTCGATTCAATTACAGCTAATCCTCCGACACCTCTTGGATTGATAGAAGCATTATTCCAGAAGTCATTCACCATCTTCTTGCATATGACACGATTTTCCCATAAAGCATGAGAAATTCTGCCAGTTTTCAATCCAATGATCATGGATTTAAATTCCTCGTGATTTAGTGGAGGATCAGTTAAGCATCCAGCGACATTGTGAGAATCAATCCACTTCAGAGGCGCTTGATCACCCATGATTACAACAAACGAGCTAAATTAGTGATGCATCAAGTAAAAACAATATAGCTTGTGGGTTTGACACAATTATAGATGTGTTCGGCTCAAGAGATAAGTTTTCGGCTCAGTTTTGTGTTCTCGATGCATAATTTTTATAATCACCGAAAACAACAACCTTTTGGGTAACCGAACAGGTTTTTAGTCAACATTTGACCCAGAACACAATTTAGCTAAAGGATTTCTGGTTTGACCAAGGGTATTCAGTCAACCATCACCAAAAACCCTTAGATCCCCCATCTTCATCTTCTCAGACACGTTATTCACCGTCGAAAAACAACTTGCAACTACATGAAAAACTCACGACACCATTAATCAACCCTAATCGCACAATGCGAACATCTAGACGAGCAACATCTCACAGTTCAATCGATTCAAGATTAACCCCAATGACTTCACAATCTTAATTAGAAAAGTCAATTCAGTTAGGTGTTCATTACCTTTAAAACTTGATGGAACTCAGAAGGTAATTTTATAATTTTGGGTATTTGGGAACGAGAGTGTTAAGAATTCACATATTAGAGATATTAATAATAACCAAACAAACTGCCTCTCAAACTTCTGAAATATAACTTAAATAGGGCCGAGAACAGCTATTTGGGCCAAATGAACCAGGCTGAGAGCAACAATTTTGGGATGAGAACACACTTCAGTGGAGACCGTTGGGCCAAACAGAATGGCCCACTAATCAAAATCGGCAGTTGTCAAATAAAAATCCCGTTTCATGTTAAAAATGATTTCTTAAGAAATTTATCCCGACACGAGTAAACATGAGGTAAAAAATAAAATTAAATTAAAACAAAACTAAACTAAACAAAAATGATTTATCCATCCAGCCTTTACTAGATATGACATATTTTGGAATCAAATTTCAGCTGTTTTAAAACAAGCAACCTTTAAGCTTTAAGGTTGAACGTTGGACTTACATGTCATCCATACTTACAAGCCTTACATTCAGGATATTTAGGTCTTACTTGAATTCCCCACCCCTGTAGTTCCCTGGTGTCCCTTTAAGCTTTTAAAATAAATATATTTATATAATAAAGATTTACATAAAGTTTTTTTTTAAGCTTTAAATAAAATATTTTTGGCGATCAAGACACTAACAGGCTCGTGTATTACTGGGTAATAACTTTTCTGCCTATCATTCAGATAGTTATATCTAGGGACATGCAAGCATCTTTAAAATGATTTTCCACAGTAATTTTAGTAGATTTAGTTTATGTCACTTCAAAATTTAACTCATCATGGGAAGCTACCATACACATCAATGACTAATCAAGAGCCTTTTTAGCCTAATAACTTCACACGTTAGGCACACATAATCAATTTATCCATCATTTCTCAAAGGTTGGATGACTTTTCATTTGAAAATATTTTAAGCTTCTAAAAGGCTTAGCTGAATAATGGTATCACTTCCCAAATGATAACTTAGAAGACAATTTTAGATTCAATCACCCCAGTCACCTTTTGTTTTCAGGTAAATGGCTATCCTATATGTCTACAGGTAAACAATAGGACCAAACATGTATTAATACATGTCCTTCAAACTTAAGCAGCCGACAAAATTTTCAGTGAAAGAGCCTAAAATCAGATAGTTAAACCAAAAAAAATTATATAACCTTTTTATATTTGGTCGCCCCAGTCACTTTCAGTCCTTGGGTTAATGGCTATCCCGTGAGTCAAAAATTGACAACGAGACCAAACATAAAGATATGTTCCTTGAACCTGAGTAACCGGCATAATTTTAAGCGACAGAACAAAATGAATTTTTTTTTAA
>NW_027502952.1:0-46065 GCF_021521415.1 Bidens hawaiensis
ATACCATTTCACCATCATGAATTTGGGCGAAAATTCATTGTGGTAATCGACATGGATTGGGATGAAATGCGAGGATTGGTTAATCGATCCGCGATTACCCAATTTACCTCATGCCCTTGATATATCTTGGGAATTTGCGTCCCGAAACCCATTGTAATTTATTCCCACTATCATTGGCGAATTTTCTGTCGTTGTGGCGTTCCCAAGGGTTTTCGGTATGCAGCCTTAACTCTTGCATAACTTAAATGTTCACCAACTTACGTAACCATATCTTTCTCCAAACTCGGCCAATAATACAATTCTTTCAGATATTCGTAACGTCAATAGTCTAATCCGATCCCGGATGTATGGAATATTTCGATCTATGCGCTTCGTCCATGATTAATTCACGAAGGTCATGGAGGGTCGGGATCCAAACCCGATTTTTGAAATAGAGAATCTCGTCCACGCGCTGTTCGAAATTCTTCTCGTTGCCGTAAAGTCCCTCCTTTTCCAATTGTTCCTCTTTCAACGCCTCACGTTGAGCGACTCGTATCAGGTCCGAAAGGTTCGACTGGACTATCATCCCCAGTGCTCGCACTTGCAATGGCTTACCCGATCTTTCCTACTCAAGGCATCGGCTACGACGTTAGCCTTGCCGGGGTGATAACGGATGTCACAGTCATAATCGCTTAACAACTCGACCCATCTTCGATGCCTCATATTCAGTTCTTTCTAATCGAATATGTGCTGCAAACTTTTATGATCGGTGAAGATGGTGCACTTCGTACCGTAGAGATAATGTCTCCAGATTTCAAGTGCGAAGATAACCGCTCCCAGTTCTAAGTCATGAGTAGTGTAATTTTTCTCGTGTACTTTTAACTGTCGGGAAGCATAGGCTATAACCTTATTACACTGCGTCAACACGCATCCTAACCCTTTACGCGATGCGTCACAATACGCGACAAAACCATCGTCTCCATCAGGGAGACTTAAAATCGGCGCTTGGCACAATTTTAATGGTTTCCATCTTATTTGGATCTATGTGAAATCCTTGTTGCTTAACAACATGACCAAGGGATTGTGCCTTCAAAATCGCATTTCAAAAACTTCGCGTACAACTCCTCTTGCTTTAACACTTCCACAATTTTCCTTAACCGTCGTTCGTGCTCTTCTTTACGTTGCGAATATATCAAAATATCATCAATGAATGTTATGACAAATTTGTCAAAATAAAGTTTACAGACTCGGTTCCTGAGTTCCATGAATGCTGCCGGCGCATTTGTTAGCCCGAAAGGCATAACTAAGAATTCATAATGGCTGTAGCGAGTCCGAAACGCTGTTGTTGCAACGTCCTCCTCTTGGATTTTTCATTTGGTGATAACTATATCTAAGACTAATTTTCTAAAAATAAATCGCCCTTTGCAGTTGATTAAACAGATCATTTACTTCGAAGAAGTGAATACCTATTCTTGATCGTCACTTTATTCAATTCTCCCTAATCAATACATATCCTAACACTTCCGTCCTTCATTTCCCAAATAACACTGGTGCACCCCATGGTGACTAACTAGGTCGTATAAAACCTTTATCCAATAATTCTTGCATTTCAGTTGGCGCAAGTCGGTAAGATGCTTTAGCAACAGGACCAGCTTGAGGTATTAAATCGATTCTGAATTCGACCTGTCGGGTTGGCGGTAATCCAGGAAGTTCTCCTGGGAAAACTTCTGGATATTTACGTATCACCGAAACATCTTCTATATGTTTTCTTTTAAATACTTTGGCAATCGCGTTTGTTAAATACACCACGTCTTCTTGTCGTAAATATTATAACATCTCAAGATGAGATTAGAGTGGTATAATAATACCGTACACTTTTCTCTGTATCTAATCGCTTCATCGTCCGAAAGAGAGCTTCTAATCGTCTTCTTTTCATATTTGATTTCAGCTTCATGTCGAGTTAGCCAATCCATGTTAGCTATTACGTCAAAACTTCTTTACTTTACTGGTCGTAGGTCAATAAGGAAAGGTTAATCGTTCAGAATAATAGGACAATTCCGAACAATTTAGTTAACCATTAGGGATTTACCGTTAGCGATTCTACAGTATAGGGTTCTATAGTTTCACTAATCGGTATCTTTCCAAAGGGTAGGAGATTAACAGGAATTAACTACTATCGACGACCGTAAAAATATCACTGGTGCCTATTGATTTGAAACTACAACATACTTAATACCACTTTTGGATCATGACGTGCTTTATTCGAATTACTCACAAAAGCACGGCTCCTTGCTTGATCAGAGGTTGATGCTTGTCATGAGGTTCGTCTTCTAACGACACCTTGGTTCAACTTTGGGCAATTTCTCTTGAAACGTTCTGTATTGCCACATTCATAGCAAGTACAACTGTTTGGCATAATTTGATTTCTTTGGATGAATTGTCATTGAAGCTGTTGGGTTCGGAGTGGTTGTTCACGAATGGGTTGTGGTTGCCGGTTCACATGGCTTCAATTGGTTCTACAATTAGGGCATTATGTCCATCTTTACCACACCCGTGGCCTACTATCACTCGACATTCTTCTTCCTGCCGATGACCATATTTTCCATATTTAGGGAAGGACCCTTCATGCGGTTCATGTTTTCACACCAGAACTAGTCTTTAGTATGATTCTGGGTTGTAGGACATACCTACTTATTCAAAAGTCTATCTTGCACTATACCTTTATTATTTCTCTTCTTCAACACTCGACGTCTCACCTAACGTCCTTCCAGTCCACTTCTCATAGCGTCAAATATATCAATGCTGGCTTGTGACACAACCCTTCCAAAGGTTGTATATTTTACAGGATTGACTATACTCCTTATCGATGGAGTTAGTCCCCAATATAGCGCTCACTTCGCTTAGTTTCAGGAGTAGTTAGCCATGTTACCAGACATGACAATTCCTTTAAACGATTAGCGCGTTCTAAGTGATCAGCACACAACATTTCTATCTTCCATAGCTCAGTTTCCAGTCTCTGAACTTAATTATTCGAATAAAAGTGCTCTAGCACAAGAATTTTAAATCCTGACCATATCATCTGAGCAAAAATTTTCTAACTATAATTTTGTACCATCGTGTTCCATCACGATACAACATAATCTACCAACATATCTGTAGCATATTTCACTACACAATATTCTAGACTCTTACCAACATCCTTAACCATTTCGATCTTTTCTATCCACTCGCTAATCTATTCCTCCCTTTACCATCAGTACACTATTAATAATTTCCTTACCACCAACAACAAACATATCCTTCATACCAGATCTAATTCATTACGACTACTATTCATGTTTAGTTTATAACTAATACTTGTAGTCACAATATCTGGTGGGACAATATCACTCTTAGTAATAACACTAAGAATTAAAATATTCATAATCATGTGATTGCTCGATCTATAATTCTGTGATCACATTTGCATCAACACTAGCAGTGATCTGTGATACGACACTCGGTATCATCATCTGCTATCTTTGAGCATTCAACTGAATCATATTAATCTCCATCATTGGAGTTACTCTTTTTATGTCATTCTGCCGTACTCATCCCGTACGCAGTAATCAATACTAATCTCACCGTATAACTCGTTACCAGCTCAATCATAACAGCAGGTACACATACACACCAAATATTATCATACAAATTACACATACCAGTATCTAGTATATATATATGTCCCACAATATAATAACATACGGACTTAACCAAACGTCGGTTAACGTTTTAATATGTTTCATAACCCTTGTCACCAACTGACATATAGATCTTTCTTAACAAAGATTAATGTTTAATATGTTTGATTTCAATATCCTTCTGCATGTCAGCATAACCGATACATGCTCACCGTGAGCACCAAACGATTACGTACCACGGAGTTATAATATCCGTGTTTATTCGTATATCCGGCATACACAGTATACCACCTACGAACGAATAACCAACTATGTTATAATGATTCCAACACCTCTTTGTGTATGGTAATCATTCTATTCGAGTATACATGGGTATAGGCATCTAACTGATGTAAGGTTAACATAGGGAGTTGCAAGATTCAAGGTAATCGCGCTACCCATGTTGCCTTCAAATATTATCAATTACTATTATGGGAAACTCTATCACTTGCTCAGTCAATGTCCTCAGGCGTTCTAGGTTTGCTAAAATCAGTAATTCTCGATCTGGAGGAGGTATGACTCATATGTTTGAGAGTGAGCAATACATATATATATTTCTATATATTATTTTTATCTGCTGATTTATTATCCATTTTATTATTATTATTTTATTTTTATTTTATTGGAACAAGAATGGGTTCAGGTACAGGTCCGTCCGTACGTGAGGGTTGGCGGTTCGGGTGAACATAGGGGGTTATTAGGATATACGGTACCGGTGTTGGTAGGGTAAGGGATTTATCAATTTTGGTTGGGAGTGACGGTTACTAGATATTTCTGGTTAATGAAAAACGGGAGATCTAACTTGGTACTATCATAACTATGGCCTGATAAGTCAGACTCATTATCCACCGATGCTCTAGAAATTTCAGCATCCTCGGTACTTTTATTATTTCATCCCCCGGTTCCTTATCCGGGTCCTATTTCTCAATACATGTACCCACAAGATACGTACATATATATATATATATACACATTAGCACGTATAAATAATATTATATACTTTACACATATGTTGCCATTTTTACCTATTAACGTACCCCGTGACTTCCCCTGAACTCCCTCGTACGGACAAGTCTGTTATTATGTTCTGGACCATAACAACTCACTTGTCCATCCAAGTTCATCCAGATCTCGTCACTATAAATTATTAGTTGATATTCAGATCCTATAATACTTGAGCTACTGGTTATATTTTAGGTATCTTTTAAAGACATCCTAATTCTTTTATAACCAATGGCTCTGATACCAACTTCTGTAACACCCCGTAACCGCAGCGGAAACGTAAACGGGATGCAACAGACACCTCTGATATCAACCACATTGCTTATAAAGAAAACTGAATACATTAATATACTTCAAAATTACATTGTCTCGTATTTCATTATTGTCTAGGTGATACACACATCATACAATACGATACATAATTCTATTTATTATAATGTATCCTAACATTCCGCACGCAAATCTTACACACATCAAGCACTTAGCATGTAAGCAATCACTTCATCTTAGTTGTACCTGAAAAGCATGTGAGAAAACGGGTCAACTACGAATAGTTGGTGAGTTTCACAATTCGAGTAAACCATGATAAATCATTATCATAAAATAATACTATTATTGATGTAATTATGCTGAGCCCACAAGTGAAACCTCTGACTATCTCACACAACCCCCGTGGCATATCCCCCGCCCACGGACCCGTGGCATATCCCCTGCCCACGGAACTGCCCCAAACCGCTATGTCTAACATTACATAGCAAAATATATATAACACCCAAAATAGACATGTGCAACTGGCTGGGAAACATCAGCAAATCCATGCCGGACCAGTTGAGTTTGTCAGACCAATAGTACTATCCACACTCTACCGGCTTTCAGTTAATCACTCGTGTTCCAGGGCCTTAGAATGTTAGCAACTCGGACAATTACCATCTTAGTACATTTCCGTACGATTCCCGTACAATAAAATATATATAAATCCACGCAAATCCATGCGTTCAGTATGCACTTAAACATTTCAGTAAAAACATGCTTCCGCCCCGAGAAAATATTCGAAAACAGTTCAGAAAAAGGGGCTCGTGAAACTCACCTTAGCATATGCAAGCAGGGTAACAACAATCATTATCAGTTAACACGTCCAATCTGTAATATGATCCCTACGATCGTTACTATACCCTCATTATTAATATAACTTTAACTAAGTTAACCGGTACATCTGGGGACACTGTTAACCCAGCACTGTACCCGTTCTGGGGGCAAGGTTAACCCAGAAACACTTCTCCGGACTCATATTGGGATGTCGTTTAGAGTTCAACAGTCAAATTCTCTAATAGCTTGTTTTCCCCGTTTTGCGTGCCTAGCACGGTTACCCGTTTTTATGTTTCAAAAATGAGTTTGGTCACACACGACCCGAAAATAGTCGTTGAATGATAATTTAATTAAAGATGTGAAATTATAGCTCGGTTTAGACGCCCCGATTGGCCGCGGGACCCGTTTCCGTCTTTAGCGTACCGGAAACTGTTAAATCGGACAAAAATTACTCAAATCATCCGAATTAATTTCGGATGATTTATTTTTACTTGTTTAACTCATTTATATGAAAATAGTCCATTTTTAGGGTTTTTATACACCAGTCAGCTCGCTTAAGCGAACTTCACCGGTTTACGCGTTTTAAGCTTTAAAAGTTTGTTTTTATCTTCTTTTTAGCACAAATAATTATCCGTTTAATCTCGGATCTTGAAATTTTGCACAAATCACTTTTTGACAGTGGGGAATTTTATAAAAATATTTCCAGAAATAAATTTTATATTTAAAATTTATTTATCCATTTTTAATCACCATTTAAACACTAAATATGTCGTAAATACCAACCGAACTTAGAAAAATCCCAAATTTCTCCTGGATGTCCCCTGCCATCCACATAGTCCCCTGTAATTTTTCCAGAACCAAAATCTTCATTTACATGCCATTTTCACTAAAACCGAGCTAGAAAACCCTAGAACTCGTTTAACCAAAACGCCTACTTAGACTTCTCCAACGGACCTCAAATTTTGTGTGTGACTTATACATGATATAAAAAGCTTATCTGCAATTTTCCAGAATTTTTCACGATATTTAACTATTTTTCACCATTTTTGGCCAAAACCGAGCATTAAATTCACCAAATACTCATCCTTTATCCAAAAATTACCAAACGTTCACAGAACTCATATTTTCATGTTTTTAACACCTCTGTAAAATTTTATGACCTAACTCTAAAGCATCAACAATCTATCCAAATCTCCAAAACCGAACATTATCCGAATATACCTTTCGTTTTCCGCCACTACAAGCTACAAACTCGTCTTTCCGCCTTATCTACCACTAAATACAGAACCTACAACCAACATACCACAATACCAAGCAAGTTACACTCACGATCAAGCCTCTTACACTATAGTTTCGGTTATGATTCAAAAACAAAGATTTAAACCGTAAAAATTCGTTTTTGGTCCGTTTAACTCCTTTCTTGGACCAAGATCCCTTGTATAACCCTTATACATCACTTGATCATGCAAGAATCAGTTTTCATCTTTGAAACCTCATTTTCGTGCAAATAAACTCAAGAAACGAAGATGGAACGTGATTAACTCGATTATTTACCTTGTTTTCTTGCTAAAAACTCTTGGTTTTGGATCATGATCTTGAGATGATTGATGAGCTTGGATGGTTTGTTGTAAAAAAAAGAAATGAGAAAGGGGGTTGGACCCTTAGGTCCGATCGGATTAATGAGGGGGTGGGGTGGGACCCACCTCTCCATTCTAGGCCACATGTTTGGATTCTCGTAATCCGGATAATGTTTTGGATAATCTGGTTCAGTTCGTTTTTCGCTTAAATGTTTAATTCGGCTTAAAACGAGGCTAAAACGGTCGTTTTTCGGCTTAAAAATGAAATTTATACAAAACCGATTTAAAAACTTTAAAAACTTAAACCATGACTTTCATTAACTTAAAACATCATATTATTAATTATTGCGCATCTTTTTCGGCTTGATCGATCATCTCTTGCTCGGTTTGGTATTAAAGGTTTCGTTTAATGTACCGACGTACCATTAAATCAAAATTCTTTTTCTGTGCTTTAATTCACTTATCCCGAAGCATTAATACTTCGTAAACATCACTAAATATCATATATCTCGTCTATAATTGAACCCTCGATTCGTTCGGGTTTCAATAACTATCGATCGATTAATCGCATATTCAATGCGATGAATTATATATTCACGTACAATCAATACACTGAACCATGTATTCTCGTATAATTACCGTATAATTACCATGGTAACTCATGTATCCGACATTAAATATGACGTAACTATTGTCTACCGGTTAGGGTATACCGGGTTTCGTCGGAATCGTTACAATTAGTTGGTGGTGTTACATCAGGAACTGAAACAGCTTAACGATCAGATGAAATTGGAAATGCATTTGGTTCAGAAACAGCTTCTAGAGGAACCTCATGACTTACTTGAGAAAAGAAAGCAGTAATTGACAAAGATGCACTCTTATTGTCTAGATTTGTCCCACCATACAATGTTGGATCTTGATTACGCGTAGACGAACCTTGATATTTCAACTCAGATTCCCTTTCTTCTAGCTTATGCACAAAATCCATGACAGCAAGCCTTTCATTTATGAAATATCCATTTTCTGTGAGAACCATCAAATAGGTAGAATAAGAAGTTGGAATTGCATTCTTCAAGGTATCAAGTAGATCTCTTTCATCTGGATTGATATCGAATCTAGTAAGTTCATCAGTCAAATGAGAAAACCTTATTAACAATTCTCCAATTGTTTCCCCATGCATGACATTGAAGTTTCTGAATTGGAACTTCAACATTTACTGTTTGCTTTCTTTTGTATTATCCATGCTTCTTGATTTTAAATATTGATACAATGGAGCACATTGTTTAGTATTACTAAAATGATGAAATATGTACTCAGGTAATACCATTGTTAAGGTAGAATAAGCCTTTATTTAAGCTTCATATGCCTTCTTTTCCTCGACGGTCATTCGGGTAAATGATTTGGCTACCTGACAAGTATTAGGAGTATCAACAAACAACGATTCATAAAAATTTTCTAAACATTGCATACATTCGGGATTAACCAATCCCAAATGAGTTCAGAAACTTAAATCCCATTTAGGAAAATCAAAGAGATTATTGAGCCTTGAGCATTTTGAATGAGACCCGATCTCAGAATAATTGTTTAACATTTGCTGCATAAGAGCATTTTGAGACGCCAAAGCATAATAGTTTGTCATGATGAAAAGTTCAATGGTTTAATACCGTTAATTTAATAGTTTAATTTGAAAACTGTTGTAACATATAAGAAATTATGGCTTAATGATTGAAGCAGAATAGGATTACACGAATAAGTTTAAATGGATGACAATGTTCAATAACGAATGAGCAATGACGAATGAATCAAGGAAAATGAGACATAGAAAATTAGTGACCACGTAACGGAGGACAGGTTAATGAACGTCTGAACACTACAACAACGAATGTATGAATGGTGTAATGAATGAGTTGTTAAAACTATTATAGAACATGATAACCTCTTAACGAATGAGTTTAATCAACTATAGTGTATGAACTCATAATTTCCAATAAATTTAAGAATGAGTTGATCATCATCTCCATATTTCCAAATACAAACTAAATCCAAACCACATTAAACAAGTCCAAACCAATCCAAGTCACACAAAACTAGTCACAATCGACTCGCAAACCAATCTGAACATTCAATTCAGTCCAAATCTCCTTCAATATTGACTAAGAAGGTCAAAATTATATGATTAAACACAAACACTTTCCCACTAAATCCAAAATTAGCTATAACCACTAATTCAATACAATTAATTGAATCAGACAATTAATTAACCATTACAAACAACCCTATGTCCAATTCAGTAACAATTATCATCGTTATAATCTTCAATTGATCTATTCTAATGTATGAAAACATCAAAATCAATTCCATACAACTCTCATACAATTAGATCTCAATCAATCAGACGAATGGCTCTGATACAACTTGAGAATCTAGTGTCTGATTCATTACGCATGATCTAGTCATTGATATGATTATGTTTAGGTATGTTACATTAAGTGTGTGTTATTTACAACCAGTAACGAGGCTCAAACGTATAAAATAAGAACTTTTTATACTAAGAATATATTACAGGGGTATATATAGGAGATGAGACATTCATGTCTTATTCGATAGACAGGCCTAACGAATGAGCCTCTCAGTTGTCTCCTATATGTTAAGTCAGTCATTAAACACTCCTTAGCGAATGACACACATACGTTACCTTCAATTGTTAACATCTCTAACGAACAAGTTACAAACGACACTAACTCATTCGTTATTATAACACTAATGAATACATCATTACAATATTTACCAAACACTCCCTATACGTTATACTATTCCCAAATACATTAACAAAGACGAAGACGACAAAAACGATGCATCAAAAAACTAGTAAGTCTCATGATATTTTTAGAATTGTTTGTCATATAATTGACGAGATCTTAATACCACCACTTGTACGAAGAATTAGGAGTATAGAAACCTACATATATTGGACTTTACATCAATAATACTCCCTAGCCTATAATAACCCTTTTGATACAATCTTGAGTCGTATCCCTTTCGTTGGATTAACCCTACATTGCAAAACTTGTTAGCCTTAGCCTTTTATTTTAACCATGTGCGAAGAAATATGGCATCTTAGAATTTTATATAGTCAATTTGGGAAGAATAGTAGACAATTTACATATGTCTTTGGTCAGTTAATTTTATATATTTCTATGATTTCTTAAAGAACCAATGAAAAAGAAAGAAAAATAAGTTGAATCATTGGAAAATTTTAAAAAGAGTTAGTAGTTAATGTCATTATTGGTTGTAAATAACACACAAAGTGATATTTGTTTCTTTGTTGGTTAGATAATTAGATTTCATCCACCTTGATGCATTGTTGATATAGTAGAAAAAATGTTAAGTTTTTCAAAGGTTTGTTTACACAATGTCTAGTTTTAAATTTAGAAAAATGATTATAATCTTAACTAAACAACACACAAATAAGTAAGTGTACCTATCGTATATGCTAAAAGTATAGGTAAGAACCAGGTATCGATCCATGGACATGCTTGTTTGATTTTTACTACTAAATAGTTGTATTTATTTCAACCAGAAGTGAATATCATAATAGTTTTGGTTTTGATAAACAAGTTTAGGCTGAAATTTAAAACATAAATTAAAAGTCAATATTTTTGGGTTTTTATATTTTTAGATAGAAGATCAAATATTAAAGTGTATCATCTTGGTTTAAACTCCTATTAACTTTGGTTTAACAATGAATTAGTAAACATTTGATATTAGTATGCTATAGTGATTAAATGTGGGAATAACACCTTATTTCTTAGTCATGTTATTCCATGATAATTGAAGAAAGAGATATGCATAACTTCATTACCACCACTAAAACATCATTTTATGTAAGCAAGTGGTTTATGATAAATAATTATAAAATAACTCACTTTAAAGATGAGACAATCACTTAAATTACTAAGTGAATTTCCTTTGATACTTTAATATTAATATCATCCATATTATACTAAATATATCAATTAATATTAGTTGAGTTCTAAAGGATTAATATTGAATTACCAAATCTTAATCCACACAACCACCAAAGAGTTGTTGAAACAGGATATGTTGCACCCTCACTCAACGAATAATTAACCGTATTCAGTGGGCGAATATCAAAAATTCGTTTCCACGAACATTGTTCCACCTAGTCCATGTCAACATTAGGATTCATGTTATTCCCTGACCGAGCCCTTACTAGAATGCCAATTCCTCGATTTAACATCAAGCTCAGAATTAGCGGCTCATAGAAAGGTTCTTAATTTTATAACGAATCCATTACATGAGTGGCAGTCCCTGGCTTATCGCCAAGCTCGGTACTTGGTGTCTATTTTAAGGTTCACCAAGGCTTTGCAAGACTAGAAGTTTCTCGGCCTAACTTCAAGCATGGCATTTGGGATATCTTTTAAGAGTATTATAACATTTCATCAAGTGATAATTGCAACATAACAATTACTTATTAAAAACCAACCACATGTTAACTCATATAATTTAACTTTAGTTAAGATTCATTAATAACCAATATGATACTATGAAAGTTTAACCAATAATAAACATACTGTTAATCATCAAAGTAATAGATACAGACAAGATTAAATTGAAACAATCTAACCAATTTGGATAACAAATTTTTTATGATAATGACTTCTTCCAAGATCTTAATATTCTTAATCTTTAAGGGTTGGATGAATGAGATTAATTCCCTTATTAATGGTGGTGAAAAGAGGTGGTTGAAGTGGAGTAAATGAGTTTGGAAGGTATATTGAATGAAGGAGACAAGTATTCAATTTTGAAAGACTGGTTGCCGAATCATATGATGTCATCGTATATATGTAAGTGCAATACGATACGGACCGAATACGTTGTGTCACTATACTAAGCTATAAGGGGAAACAAATAGCGAAGGAATCTAACACATATTAAATCAAAGTAATAATCACTCTTGAATATAACAATGTTAGAGAGTACAAGTGATTACCAGTTCATGAACTGTTACAAAATATTACAAAGTTTATCATATTTATACAACTTGGCCTATGGGCGTATAAGTCTACAGCTGATAAGATTAACATGCCCATATAAACCTTATACGTTGGGAAAGTGACTTATACGCCTTTAACAATCTATTATGACCAAAATCAGCTTGTTCAACCTCACAAGACCTAGCATTAAACATTTTGCACTACCAAATTCCCCCTTGGATAGTTCTAGGTACTTGCATTTGTAATCCATGCCATAGTGCTTCTTGCGACACGCTTTCCTTGCCTTTTTAAACAATGGCTTCTTTGTATGCGATGTTGGACAAGGTACCCGGTTTGGCATGTATTGAAAACGATTCCATGAAGCCCGAGTAGTCCTTTCCCGACGTTCTGCCTCAAAATCCGCCTCACTACAATCTTGTTCTTCACTTACCTCTCTCCAATTGGTTTCCCAAGGATGTCCAGAGTGTATATTCTTCTCGAAACATAAATCAACTACCACTAGAACTGATTTGCTTGAATTTTAACTTTGACGTCCGAAACCTGTATCCTTCTCGAACTTAACACTTCAATGTCTTTCGGTGAACAATTCACCATCCACATCAGATCATAAACCCGTATTAAATCATATATCTTATCTCCAAAATCCAGATAAATACTAGCTTCACCTATTAATGACAAGTACGACCAACAAAGGAAATAAGGATGAAAATCATGTTCCATCGGGTATAAGGGTATGACTCGTAAAAAATTTGGTCTAGTGTATCGCAACGTGCGAATCAATTTTCCATCAGGATCCCTTCTCGATTATGACATTGAAACTCGAGGAACCTAAGGTACCAACTTCTTAAACCTTCTCTTAGCTTTATTCACCATGAACTCCCAGATTTCTTTAACATGACTTGTTTTCGGTTTGTATAGTAGGTTGTAATTTGTGCAAATGTCGTACACATCAAACCCCGGTAACGATTTGAGCTCCCTCAAACTATTGAAGTACTGGACTTCAAATAATCTTTGGATAGCTATCTTCTGGACTTTACTCAAGTATGCTATACTTATACATTTTTCCCAATGCTACGCCTTTTTTGTGTTTTCTTGTAATATCTCATAGGGTTTGAGTATACTGTCTTTGGTTCAACAGTATGGTCAGAATACCAATCCCTCATTTCCACCTTCATAAATTTCTTAGGTTGTTTAGAAGGACCCAGCTCCATTTCCAACTTTTCATCAAACACCTTATCAAAGTTATCAAATTCCTCTGATTCTACAACATACTTAACCAATTCGTTAATATTTGCCTTGGGCATATCTTTTTCAAAATCGAATGTTAGATCATCAACTGATACATCTAACATTTTTTCAAGCTCAGATCTTTCAATTGGTATTTCTCCTTCTTCCTGTTCATCCTCCGTATTTGACACTCTAAATCTCGAAGGGTCTGAAACTATGTCAAGATCTTCCAATTCCTCCAACGATGTTTCCTTGGAAGCATCTTTAGAGTCAGAATCTTATGTTGGTTCATTAGTTTGAACGTTGCCTTCAACAGGGTCAAACTTCTTATCAGCTTTCTCGGACACGGTACCAACGCCGCCTTATGAGTTGTCATCGTCATCAAGATAAGAAAAATCATCGAACGAGTCAACAAAATCTATCTTTTCCTCGTCCTCATCTTCATTTTTTTCTTCTTCTTTCTTTCCTCTACTTCTTTGGTTTCATCAATAGTAGGTTCAACAGGTGCTACTAGTGTTGGTGCAATATCAACCACAAGTTCATTCACCAATGTTACCATCTGACCAGACCTCGGCCTGCACAGAGGCATCCCCTTGAATTGGATCTTCACCAATGTTTGGTACTTCAACTTTTGACTTTCCTTTATTAACACTCTTCTCATTAACATAATCAACCCGGAATAAACCCTTAGCAACACCTATATCTTCACAATAAACGCGTTCAATACAGTGTTGCTTGATTTAGTACGATCCACCTCAGAGTTGAATCTAATTTCAAGTTTCTTCTCAATAATCACAAAGTATTTCATATGTTCACATAATAGATCATCATGGAGCATTCTTTTCCTTTCATTTTCTTCTAGTCTCTTCTTGGTTTCAACATTTTCAGCCCTCAATATCTCGTTCTTCTCCATCAAACGTGTAATTCTAACATCTTGATTTTCAACTTTTTCCATCAACACATTGTATTCCAACCTTGACGCTCCATCTAAAAACAAACTTGTATCCAATTCAAGAAAACTCCCAAATGATTATTGTGAGACATTTGGATTAATTTTCGGAGTTTCCTTGGGAACTTTTTCTTCAACAACTGGTGTAGTTCGAGGAATAGTCTTTTGAACATGTGGAGTTTTCAAAAGTCCAGCAATATCATCATCTAAATTAATTTCGAACTCATGATTCTTTTCTACTTCAACACTTTTATCGATTTTATATGGTTCTAGAGTCTTTTCATCATACATATCCTGATCTTGAACCAACCCAACATTATCCTCAATCATCTGATCCACTGGATCCTTTAGTTCATCAACTAACCTCAATCCTGTCTTTTCAAGATACATCTCCTGATTTTGACCCTCTTAGCCATGTGTTTTTGACATTTCTTCATACGCTTCTCTTTGTGCCTCAATTCAAACTTTGCATGAGGATCTTCTAATATACTCCTTAGAATCTCAGAATCAGATTATGTTTCCTCACCAGTTGAATCAACATTTGATTCCATTATATTTAGCAACAACAGCAGGTGGTTGTTGTACAACAGGAGATGGACGTGTCACTTGTTTAGTCTTAGTAACACGCTTTTGCTTCCTTTTAGGTTTATGAGATCCTTCAGCTTCCTTGGAAAGTTTGGCTTCGGTGTTTTTAATAAACCATTGGTGCCCCCTATCGGCACCAACCACTGCATAAGAATATTCTCATTCTCACGGTCTGAATCGCTGTCATATTTTCTCCATTTGTTATCCGAAGGTGCAACATACCCCGGATCTCGTAAATACCCAAATATATCATGAAATATTGGAATTTCTTCATGTGTATTGTGTCTGTAAGATTTTAACTTCGCACACCCGTTTCCTGACATATGAGCTAACTTCATCTCTTCTATAGTGTTCACAACCTCTAGAAATTGATGTTCAACTATCAACTGTATGAAGCGCATGTACATAAACCACTTACTCTCGAAGTATATCTTCTTGTGTTTGAATATAACCTTTGAAAAGTTATATCTCAAGTTTAAGCGTAGTGCGGTCATCATGCACATCTGATAATCCAAGATTTCCTCGTAACCTCCTGTACGATGACCTAAGTAGTTAATGATCACGTGAACCAAGAACTTCACTGGCCTCAAAAGTCCAGTTTCAAATAAGATACCCTGTTTAAGTCATTTTGGTAACCCATACGTAACAAGTAACCCTTTACCATCTGTTCAAATAACGTTGTCGGCTCCGTCGATTCATCTCTAATCTCCAACACGTCACGTAATATTTGCTCTGAATCGATTTGCACAACAGACTTTATACATTCCTCCTATAACTTTGCATTTATCCAAAATTCATCCGCCAGCTCCTTTATAACAGTGGTGTTTGCCGTAATCTCCTTTAATATTCTTGATCATTGAATGAACGACAATATTGGTCTAAAAGGCTCCGTGTTTGAAATCCTTTAACATCAAGAATGCACTTATATTATGATTTAAATCCTTATCTTTTCGTGTCTTCACCATCTTCACACACAGAAGTTTTAACAGTTTAGCAAACATTTCTAAGTATAACTACGTATAAGTCCAGATTTTCCAAATCTATACTATATTAAAATACATATAGGAAGGGCAAAAAAGTAATTTTAGAAAAAAACTCTTAAAATTAAGAGGTACAATCATTTAAAGCTTAATGTACAAATTTTTGTTGCATAAAATCTTACCAACAAAACTTTTTTAAGATCCCGCTCAAATTCCTTATACTCGGTATAGTTTAAATTTTGAATTCCTAAAATATTATCAAAACCTAAATTCTTTCATCTCTCTCAGTCTCATGGTAGCGATTCACCATTTCACCACCTGAAGCCAGGGATTATTATTCGCCATCTTAATCAACATTGTCCTTTAAGCAGATCATATCTCTGGCCACACCAAAACCATCATGAGTTTAGGTAAATCTCAAACCCTAATTTGGTTCATTTCATCTTCTTTCTTTCTTTCTCTTCCTCGTAGAAGAGTCAATGACATCTGACCTATTACCATTAGAAAGAAAGCCGGTTGATGATGAACTCAATTTTATCATTGATTATGAATATAAGATTGGTTCCAGTACTATTTCCGTCTCTGCGCCACCGCCGTGTTCATAGTTGTTGTGGAATGCGGGAAACGGATGAATCAGTGTGTGTATAGCAGCTATAAGTGGTTTTAATGGTGGAATTTATCTTTACTTTATTTTTGTAAAGTATTGTGAAAGTTTTTATAGAAGTGCTAACATCACACTATCACAGGATGTTGTTAAGAGATTAAAGAGTTTTAGGCATAGTAAGCTCGCAGAGAAGGGGATGCGTGACCTCTAGGTTTCTGGCTTGCATTTACTGTTTTTTATTCTAATTACTCAAAAAATTGAATAACTGATTATATGTTTTATTTTTGTAGAAATGGGATGGATTAATTAAATTTTTGGGCTCTGAATCTAGAATCGCAGGAGCTCTCAAATTTCATCATAAGTAAGCTATGAATTTTATTTATAGTTTTCTATTATACTTGTTTATTGTATTATTATGAATTATATTGTTATATAATTTGTGCACTTCATTGGTATCGATATTTCAAGAAATCTCTGCAACGGGTTTAAGATGGCGTTTTAGCTGATGTTGCTTGAAAAGCCAACAAAGCATTAGTAGCGGTATGCTTAATTAAGACATTTATTTATTAAATATCACATTATATAGTGATACTTTAATCTCGTGACATATTAGCTTATGAACAATCCTTCTAAACCTCAACGGTTGATTCGGTCAGTTATGTATCAATTTGTTATCACTTTCTTGTGTTTATATAATTATATATAGTTTACATGTAGTTGAAGTTGCTCAAATTGAGGGAGTTTCTGCTGTTGATCGTACTACAGACTAATATTTTATTGAACGAATTGAAAGAACTGTCGTTGGAGAGGCTGCAACCAGATTTTGTTGAGGTGTGGCTTCCGTCACAGGCCCTGAGGGGTGGTTGTTGGTACTAATTTAGGGCGCACTATGCTCAAGGAACAATTTTTGGTATGCCCATTATATTTTAATAAACATCATTCTAATTAGGTGTATCTTGAACAATTGATCGTTCTATCGATTATATGAATATATTTCACCAAGATCAAGTGCATTTCTGTATAAATTATAATAAAACTTTAAATGTGCTTATAAAGTTTGATCTATTTTTTTTATCTATGACACTTCAAAAGCTTGATACTTTGATCATTAATATATATTTGATACATACAAAAGTTATATTTAAAATATACATAATAATGGTAAAATAAATGTATTGATTAATTAATAAACGAGTTGAGCTTAAGTCGATCTCTAACTTGAAAAACTACTCACGAGCGGGGCTTGAGAAATGATAAGTTTTATATCAAAATTCAAAATTTTAATGGATATTATGCTCTTTGTGAATTAACCTGTATATTGTGTTTTTCATTCAGGTGCCTGATATTATTGATAATGCATGTGCTATTGTTGAATTTGAAAACATGGAGAGTGGCATGCTTGACCTTTGTACATTCGCAAAAGGAAGTGGAAGCGAGCAACAAATTTTTGTTCTTGAAGAAATTCAAAAGGTATGATACTAAGTTAGGTTAGCAATTATTGTGATCTCACAGCTAACAAGCATTAAAAATATCACATACTATATAAAGTTTTGTGAACCATTTTTTATTCAATAAATTGCAGATTTTTTATTAAGAAAAAGTTACCGGGCTGCAGCTTGATTGAAGTGGATGGTATGATAGAGTTTTATGAGAGGCATTAAAGTCAGACGAGATGCGTTCTGTTTTAAAGGGCTTGATAAGACTGTCAACGATGCCAGAGGTACGTGCAAGAACTTGCCTTGCTTAATATATTTTTTATTAATTTTCTCCTTCTTATTGAATTACACCATCCAACACAAGAAGCTCCATAACCTTTTTCCAAAAACCGCTATCAAAACTGCAACTCTCAGACTAATTAAACTCACCAAACATGATAATCCCTAAAAAACGAACCAACTGAACACGAATGGGGCATGTTCGAGTCAGTTTGTGCAAATCTTGTTGAACAAACGATCTGACACGAAAATTAAACAAACAATCTGGTCCTAAACCGAACCGAACCAAAAGAGAACCCAAAAAACTGAAACCGAACAGCCTTTAAAAACATAAAACCGAACCGAACCAAAAGAGAACCCAACACAAGAAGTGTCTTTTCTTTTATTTTAAGTGAAACCTTTGAAGTTGGTAATGTTTTAATTAATTAATTAATCTCATATTGAAGTTCTGCATAAAATACACACTACTGTATTTTGGGGTGGGTTTAAAACCTTTGATAAAAGGTCAGTTAACAACCATTTGTATTGTTAATAAATAAGTTAAAATTATATTTACGTTTTATAATGGATTTGGTCAAACTGTTATTGTTATGCTTTTTTTTGGCAGTCTGTGATTATAGTATTATAAGGGTGTAAACGAGCTCCGACACTCAACAAATAATAAACAAGCTGAACCCAAACCAAACTCGAGCTTGAAAAAAGGGGTGTAAACGAGCTCAGTTTGGGCTAGGCTTGTTTATAAACTATTAATTATTTGTCTACACTTTTATTAAGTTTTTATTTGATAAAAAACAAGGAGTTTATGTATGTATTAACATAAAGATGGTTGAAAATGTTGCAGGCTTGTGTCATATGTTTGGCAAAATGCACGGATCTGTTGAGAGAGCTTTCTTTCAATCAATAATGGCTTTACAATCGTAATATGATGCATGCATACATAAATTTGAACTTTGATTTTCTTGATTATTTCTTTGTATAAAATAATTAATCATTGTTAGCAAGACTTGTTCATAAGCTTGGCAATATGGCTTGACAAAATAGTTAGAACTCCTCACAGATGTCTGTTTATTTTTATACGGTGAGAATAGGAAGTTTCATATAATTTTTCTTCATCCTTCATAGGTCAACCAAACCTAAATGACATTTTTCGACATGCATTAAACTATTACATGTTTAAACCCTCTATGCTCAATGCTTGATGGATTAGTTCTAATATGTGAATCCTTATAACATAAAACTCAACAGGTTTTCATGTCTTTTCTATTAGTGGGTTGTTAATGCGATAAACCGTTGTTTTGAGTATTTGTTTTTATTTTAGTAAAAAATAACCCCCGTAACAGTTTTTTACACTAATGTTGGTAGGTCTTGGTTTAAGTTTGACAAATGACAGAAATTCGGCGTTCAATAAAGAATTGTACAATTATATCATGTGATTTTTTAAACTCGGAACCGGTTCCTATCATTCGACAAATGACAAATCGGGTATTTTTTAAACTCTGAACCGGTTCCGGGTATAGTCAGGTATTTGACCGGGTTTTGACCGATTCCTTCGGGTTTTGACAGGGAATTTCCAGTTCCGGGTCGTTTCTGGTTTCGGGTACGGCTCTGGGGAGAAATCCTATACTTGGTCCTACTCGCGGGTAGGGTACGGGTAGGAACCAGTTCTAGGTCGGGTACCTCGGGTCGGGTCCGGACCCGAATTTTTTGTTCACCTCTATTTTAGAGTAACGTGTTCATGTTGCAAATTGTCGTCCCCGCCGCATCGCGCGAGTATCCACTAGTAAGTATATATCCATATATCTGTATATGTCTTATTATAACGTATATGATCTGTAACCGTATAAGTTTCTAGAAGTTATACGCCGTATAAGTCTATAGGACTTATACGCCGAATAAGTTTCTAAAAACTTATATGTTTGACAATTTTAGGTCAACATCAATTAGACAAAATAAAACACCATCTGGATATCAAATATGGACTACAAGTCTCGTCTAACTATCGATAAGGATTTTAGACTAAAACCCTTATGATTTTCGTCAAAACACAGGTCAAATTTTGAATCCTTGGTCCGTTACTGTTCATCGGCCATAAAAACAATGGATTTGACATATTAGAATCAAGTGTTACGTTCAACAACTTAGGTGGTGTGCAAATTAACCACAAGAGTCAAGAATCTCAATTATACAGTGTATTTAACTGGTTATACGTGGCAAATGATCAAGAACAGTGAGCTGCATATAAGCTTGGCTGATAAACGTAAAAGGTTTGAAAATGAATAGACAACGTATAGTTCAAGATATATATACTAGTGATATATACGCTGTATTAGTCTTTGACTTATACGTTCTTAACTTCAAACTATGTTTAAATCAACAAATTTCACACTTTCAAACCCGATCAAGTTTAAATTAATGACCTTGATTATATTCTATAACATAATTGAACTAGTTTAATGAAAATTTGTAAAACCAAGTTCAATTTAATTTCCTTGATTAACACACTTCACGTTTTATCCCATTTTGAAAATTTTTTTTCAGAAACAACCGTTCGATTCAGGTTCTCGGATATCCAAATCCGATTAACCATTCACCAAAGTTGAAAATAATACAGAAAATGTAAAATCTTTTTAGTTTTTAAACGAAACTTGTAACCTAAGAAAAAATTTTTAAAACACTATTTACAAACACTAAGACATGAGCAGTAAGAAACATATTTTTTTGCGTTGAGCAAGAAATCATATTGATCTATATGTCCTTCCATCACAGCTTTATGTTTCGGTTTTATTGTCTGATGTAAGTTAGTCATTGGTATTTTTGTCCACTTAAACTTTTAAACAAAAGATTCAGAGACATCAATGATGTGATTATGGTTCAATTAAGCGCACAATATCATATTGTGATTAGATTTTAATCTTGATTCAGGCTTAATATTATTTTTACCATGTCTCCCCAACTTAACTTAAACCTTAGAATTAGCAGATCAAAACATATAAAAATTTTGATTTTGCAATCTTAGAAACAATGTTCCACAACAATGCATACCCCCATTATCAAGCAATACACTAAGTTTCCTTTACCATGGATGAGTATGCACGATTTCATCTGTCAGTTTGTAGACACTTTATCCCTTATGGTCCGTTTCTTAATGGTAATAAGATGCGGGCAAATGGACAACCTATGACTAACAGCATGTTTGATTAAGTCAGTAGTTTAGTGTGTACAAAGTACAAATTGATCAAATTTAAAGACTTTTCAGGGTTTGCTCTTAGAGCACATATTTAAATAATCACCAAAACGAATACCAGATGATAAACCGCCAAAAGACCCAATGGTTCCAAAAATCTAAAGCATCCCATCAATACAAGATTTAAGGTTACAAAACCATACACCGTTGAAAATTTATATTATATACTAGATGCTTAAAACACTTTTATTAATTCTTTATTTTTGGTGATCTACCGAAACATAAGGCCTAAGTATGACAAGCTATTACATTTTTGCCTTCATTACCAATAGTTTATGCTAGAATTCTAACCCATCTTTCAATATGGCAAGTTAGGTTTATATCACTTATTCTCTTACTTGTTTTAAAGCCTACCAATGTACCAAACATTAAGCAATAGACTTTTATACCTAATTTTACCTGTATTTGAAACAAGATGATCAATTTACTATCTTCTTCCTTTTATGCTTCAAAACTTGTTTCGAGGAGCATTTTCTATTGTTTTTGTATTTTTATCATTTTTCAATGATTTTTGGATTATCATATTTTTAAATGTTTTTGTATTTTCCCAAATCAGTTCTCCCCCTAAAACCAAAAACTATTTACAAAATTTTGATAGAATATTTACAAAGAAACGTGATCTTGAGGAATGGTTACACAAGGTCGGAATCCATAACCTCGAGATCACTATCTTTCCCACCTCCCAAATTCTTAATATAATTAAGCCCCAACAGATATAAAAAATTGTTTTTATGGAAAGCTTTTGTAAAAAGGTCGGCGTTTTGTTCATCGGTGTAAATTTTGTCACCGGTTATCAACTTCTTTTCGTAGCAATCATAAATGAAGTGATATCGTATATCTATATGTTTAGTTTTAGAGTGATTTACCAGGTTTTTTGTTATGGAGATCGCAGCAGAGTTATCTACATATATGGGAGTAGTAAGAAACTAAAACCGTAATCTCGCATTTTCTGTTAAATCCATAGAACATGAGAACTGCAACTGGATGTAGCCACGTACTCAGCTTCACAGGTAGAGAGCGATACAGTTGTATGCTTCTTACACTGCCATGTCACCAACCTACTTGCAAAAAATTGACAACCGGCGGTGATAGACTTAGCATTTAGCTTGCAACTTGAATAATCTGAATTAGAATAGGCTCTTAGCTCAAAAACATCGTCTCTTGGATAAAAAAAATGGACCCCTGGACATCCCTTTATATACCGAAGTATCCGCTTCACCAACATCAGGTGAGAGACTTTTGGATTGGATTGATATCCGGCGCACAAACAGGTCGGATACATAATGTCTGGTCTTGATGCTGTGGGATACAAGAGAGAACCAATCATAGAATGGTAAAACGTCTCGTCAATCATCTCCTCGGTGGCATCAGGAACGATTCCATGATTTAGAGGAATATGATTGCTAATCGGCGTTGAGTAAGCCATATTGAACTTTTGTAGGATATCCTTGAAATACTTTGTCTAATGTATAAAGATACCATCAGAAAGCTGATCGACTTGTAATCCCAAGAAAAACTTCAATTCTCCCATTGTGCTCATCTCGAACTTCGATTTCATCACCTCCTCTAATTCCTTGCACAAAACATTGTTTGTCTACCCAAAGATGATATCTTCAATGTAGAACTGGACTATCAGTAAATGTCCATCTATTTCCTTCGTGAGCAGTGTACAATCGATGGTTCCACGAACAAAGCTATTGTCCAACATGTGTTGGGACAATGTTTCATACCAAGCTCTCAGGTCTTGATGTAAATCACAAAGAGCTTTGTCGAGCAAGTACTCCTTGTATTTGGGGATCTAATTGACAAACCCAGGTGGTTGTCCCACATAGACTTCTTCACCCAATTTGCCATTAAGGAGGACATACTTCACATCTAGCTGATAAACCTTGAATCTTTTCCAAGATGCAAAAGCCAAGAATATTCTGATTGCTTCAAGTCTAGCCACGAGAGCATACACTTCATTATAGTCGATTCCTTCCTGTTGGTTAAATCCAAGAACCACCGGTCTAGATTTGTTACTGACAATTATTCCGTTTTCATACCGTTTAGACTTGAAGACCCATTTGGTATTTATACACCTTTTGTTGTCAGGTAGGTCAACTTGTTTCCGCACTCCTAGTTTTTCAAACTGTAATAACTCCCCATGCGTAGCATTAACCCAACTTTCTTCTGTCAATGCATGTAACAATTCCGACGAAAACCGGTATACCCTAACCGGTAGACAATACTTACGTCATATCTAATGTCGGGTACATGAGTACCATAGTAATTATACGAGAATACATGGTTCACTGTATTGACTGTACGTGAATATATAATTCATCGTATTGAATATGCGATTAATCGATCGATAGTTATTGAAACCCGAACGAATCGAGGGTTCAATTATAGACAAGATATATGATATTTAGTGATTATACGAAGCATTAATGCTTCGGGATAAGTAAAGTACGGCACAGAAAAAGAATTTCGATTTAATGGTACGTCGGTACATTAAACGAAACCTTTAATACCAAACCGAGCAAGAGATGATCGATCAAGCCGAAAAAGATGCACAATAATTAATAATATGATGTTTTGAGTTAATAAATGTCATGGTTTAAGTTTTTAAAGTTTTTTAAATCGGTTTTATATAAATTTCATTTTTAGCCGAAAAACAACCGTTTTGGCCTCGTTTTAAGCCGAATTAAACGTTTAACCGAGAAACGAACTGAACCAGATTATCCAAAACATTATCCGGATTGCGGATATCCAAATGAGTGGTCAAAAATGAACTTGTGGGTCCCACCCCACCCCCACATGAGGACCGATCGGAATGCATAGGGGTGTAAACCCTTTCCATTTCTTTTTTTTACAAACACACTCAACAATCCATGAATCCTCTCCACTTGATGATCAAAAACCGAGAGTTTGTAGCAAGAAAACAAGGTAAGGAATCGAGTTAATCACGTGTTCATCTTCGTTTCTTGAGTTTGTTTGCAAGAAAATGAGGTTTCAAAGATGAAAACCGATTCTTGCATGATCAAGTGATGTATACTGGTTATACAAGGGATCTTGGTCCAAGAAAGGAGTTAAACGAACCAAAAACGAATTTTTACGGTTTAAATCTTTGTTTTTGAATCATAACCGAAACCATGAAAGAAATGGCTTGATCGTGAGTGTAACTTGCTTGGTATTGTGGTATGTTGTGTGTAGGCTCTGTGTTTAGTGGTAGATAAGGCGGAAAGACGAGTTTGTAGCTTGTAGTGGCGGAAAACGAAAGGTATATTCGGTTTATGTCGGTGTATGTGTTTTTGGACAGATTGTCGGTCGTTTAGAGTTAGGTCATGAAATTTTACAGGGATGTTCTACACATGGAAATAAGAGTTCTGTGAATTTTTGGTAATTTTTGGATAAAGGATGAATATTTGGTGAATTTAATGCTCGGTTTTGGCCAAAAATGGTGAAAAATAGTTAAATATCATGAAAAATTCGGGAAAATTGCAGATAAGCTTTTTATATCATGTATAAGTCACACACAAAATTTTAGGTCAGTTGGAGAAGTCTAAGTAGGCTTTTCGGTTAAACGAGTTCTAGGGATTCTAGCTCGGTTTTAGTGAAAATGGCATGTAAAAGAAGATTTTGGTTCTGGAAAATTACAGGGGACTATGTGGATGGCAAGGGACATCCAGGAAAGATTTGGGATTTTTCTAAGGTCGTTTGGTATTTACGACATATTTAGTGTTTAAATGGTGTTTAAAAATAGATAAATAAATTTTAAATATAGAAATTAATTCTGGAAATATTTTTATAAAATTCCCCACTGTCAAGAAGTGATTTGTGCAAAATTTCAAGATCCGAGATTAAACGGATAATTATTTGTGCTAATTATCAAACTTTTAAAGTTAAAACGCGTAAACCGGTGAAGTTCGCTTAAGCGAGCTGACTGGTGTATAAAAACCCTAAAAATGAACTATTTTCATATAATTGAGTTAAACAAGTAAAAATGAATCATCCGAAAATAATTCGGATGATTTGAGTAATTTTAACATATTTTAACAGTTTCCGGTACGCTAAAGACGGAAACGGGTCCCGCGGCCAAACGGGGCGTCTAAACCGAGCTCAAATTTCACAACTTTACTTAAACTATCAGTCAACGACTATTTTCGGGTCGTGTGTGACCAAACTCATTTTTGAAACATAAAAACGGATAATCGTGCTAGGCACACAAAATGAGAAAAACGACTAATAGCAATTGTGACCATGGAACTCTAAACGATATCACAATCTGAGTCCGGATAAGTGTTTCTGGGTTAACATTGCCCCCGGAATGAGTACAGGACTGGGTTAACAGTGTCCCCAGATGTACCGGTTGATACGATTAAAGTTATATTAATAATGAGTGTATAATAACGATCGTAGGGATCATATTACAGATTGGACGTGTTAATTGATAATGACTGTTGTTACCTGCTTGCATGTGCTAAGGTGAGTTTCACGAGCCCCTTTTTCTGAATTGTTTCCAGTGTTTTCCCGGGGCGGAAGCATGTTACTACTGAAATATTTAAGTACATACTGAACGCATGGATTTGCGTGGATTTTACTGAACGTATGGATTTGCGTGGATTTATATATATTGTTTATTGTACGGGAATCGTACGGAAATGTACTAAGATGGTAATTGTCTGAGTTGTTAATATTGTAAGGTCCCGCAACAGTGTTCTGGGTTAACAGTGTCCCCAGATGTCATTGGAAGTGTTCTGGGTTAACAGTGTCCCCAGAGATTATTGGAAGTGTTCTGGGTTAACAGTGTCCCCAGAGATTATTGGAAGTGTTCTGGGTTAACAGTGTCCCCAGAGGTTATTGGAAGTGTTCTGGGTTAACAGAGGTTTCACTTGTGGGCTCAGCATAATTACATCGATAATATTATATTTTGATATTGATATATCATGGTTTACTAAAATTGTGAAACTCACCAACTATTCGTAGTTGACCCGTTTTCTCACATGCTTTTCAGGTACAATTTAGATGAAGTGATTGCTTACGTGCTAAGTGCTTGATGTGTGTAAGATTTGTGTGCGGGATGTTAGGATACATTATAACAGATAGAATTATGAATCGTATTGTATGATGTGTGTATCACCTAGACGGTAATGAAAGATGAGATAATGTAATTTTGAAGTATATTAATGCATTCAGTTTTCTTTATAAACAATGTGGTTGATATCAGAGGTGTCTGTCGCGTCCCGTTTACGTTTCCACTGCGGTTGCGGGGTGTTACAGAACTTGGTATCAGAGCCATTGGTTATAAAAGAATTAGGATGTCTTTAAAAGATACCTAAAATATAACCAGTAGCTTAAGTATTATAGGATCTGAATATCAACTAATAATTTATAGTGACGAGAGCTGGATGAACTTGGATGGACAAGTGAGTTATTATTGTCCGGAACATAATAACAGACTTGTCCGCACGAGGGAATTCAAGGGAAGTCACGGGGTACATTAATAGGTAAAAATGGCAACATATGTGTAAAGTATATAATATTATTTATACGTGCTAAGGTGTATATACATATGTGCGTATCTTGTGGGTACAAGTATTGAGAAATAGGACCCGGATAAGGAACCGGGGAAGGAAATAATAAAAAGTACCGAGGATGCTGAGATTTCCAGAGCATCGGTTGATAATGTGTCTGACTTATCGGGCCATAGTTATGATAGTACCAAGTTAGATCTTCCGTTTGACATTAGCCAGAAATATCTAGTAACCGTCACTCCCAACAAAATTGATGAATCCCTTACCCTACCAACACCGGTACCCGTATATCCTAATAACCCCAGATGTTCACCCGAACCGTCGATCCTCACGTACGGACGGATCCGTACCTGAACCCATTCTTATTCCATTAAGGTAAATAAATAAATAAAATAATATATAGAAATATATATATGTATTTCTCACTCTCAAACATATGAGTCATACCACCTCCAGATCGAGAATTACCGATTTCAACGAACCTAGAACACCTGAGGACATTGACTGAGCAAGTGATAGAGTTTTCCATAATAGTAATTAATAATATTTGAAGGCAACCCATGTTGCGCGATTACCTTGAACCTTGCAACTCCATATGTTATCCTTATATCCGTTAGATGCCTACGCCCATGTATGCTCGAATGGAATGATTACCCATACACAATGAGGTGTTGGAGTCATTATAGCATAGTTGGTCGTTCGTTCGTAGATGGTATACCGTGTATGCCGGATATACAAATAGACACGGATATTATAACTCCGTGGTACGTAATCGTTAGTGCTCACGGTGAGCATGTATCGGTTATGATGACATGCAGAAGGATATTGAAATCAAGCCTGTTAAACATTAATCTTTGTTGAGAAAGATCTATACGTCAGTTGGTGACAAGGGTTATGAAACATATTTGAACGTTAACCGACGTCAGGTTAAGTCCATATGTTATTATATTTGTGGGACATATATATTAGATACTGATATGTGTAATATGTATGATAATATTTGGTGTGTAGGTGTACCTGCTGTCATGATTGAGCTGGTAACGAGTTATACGGTGAGATTAGTATTGATTACTGCGTACGGGATGAGTACGGCAGAATGACATAAAAAGAGTAACTCCAATGATGGAGATTGATATGATTCAGTTGATTGCTCAAAGATAGCAGATGATGATACCGAATGTCGTATCACAGATCAATGCTAGTGTTGATGCAAATGTGATCGCAAGATTGTAGATCGAGCAATCACATGAATATGAATATTTCAATTCTTGGTGGTATTACTAAAAGTGATAATGTTCCACCGAATACTATTATGATTACAATTATTAGTTATAAACTAAACATGAATAGTAGTCGTAATGAATTAGATCCGGTATGAAAGATATGTCTGTTGATTGTGTTAAGGAAATTATTAATAGTTTACTGATGGTAAAGGGAGGAATGGATTAGCGAGTGGATAGAAAAGATCGAAATGGTTAAGGATATTGGTATGAGCCTAGAACATTGTGTAGTGGAATATGCTACAGATATGTTGGTAGATTATGTTGTATCATGATGGAACACGATGGTACAAAATTATAATTAGAAAATTATTACTCAGATGATATGGTCAGAATTTAAAATTCTTGTGCTAGAGCACTTTTATTCGAGTAATTAAGTGCAGAGATTGGGAGCTGAGCTATGGAAAATAGAAATGTTGTGTGCTGATCACTTAGAACACGCTAATCGTTGAAGGAATGGTCATGTCTGGTAACATGGCTAATTACTCCTGAAATCAAGCGAAGTGAGCGCTATATTGGGGACTAGCTCCATCGATAAGGAGTATAGTCAATCCTGTAAAATATATAACCTTTGGAAGGGTTGTGTCACCAGTCAGCATTGATATATTTGACTCTATGGGAAGCGGACTGAAAGGACGTTAGGAGAGACGTCGAGTATTAAAGAGGAGAAATGATAAAGGTATAGTGCAAGATAGACTTGTGAATAAGTAGGCATGTCCTACAACCCAGAATTATACTAAGACTAGTTCTGGTTTGAAAACATGAACCGCATGAAGGGTCCTTCCCTAAATGTGGAAAATATGGATTATCGGTAGGAAGAAGAATGTCGAGTGATAGTAGGCCACAGGTGTGGTAAAGATGGGCGTAATGCCCCAATTGTAGAACCAATTGAAGCAATGTGAACCGGCAACCCCAACCCATTCGTGTACAACAACTCCGAACCCAACAACTTCAATAACAATCCATCCAAAGAAACCAAATTATGCCAAACAGGTGTACTTGCTATGAATGTGGCAGTACAGAACGTTTCAAAAGAAATTGCCCAAAGTTGAACCAAGGTGTCGTTGGAAGACGAACCTCATGACAAGCATCAACCTCTGATCAAGCAAAGAGCCGTGCTTTTGTGAGTAATTTGAATAAAGCACGTCATGATCCAAAGGTGGTGTTAAGTATGTGGTAGTTTTAAATCAATAGACTTCTGTGATAATTTTTACAGTCGTCGATAGAAGTTAGTTCCCGTTAACCTCCTATCATTTGGAAAGATACCGATTAAGTGAAACTATAGAACCCTATACTGTAGAATCGCTAACGGTAAATCCCTAATGGTTAACTAAATTGTACGGAATTGTCCTATTATTCTGAACGATTAACCTTTCCTTATTGACCTACGACCAGTAAAGCAAAGAAGTTTTGACGTAATAGTTAGCATGGATTGGTTAACTCAACATGAAGCAGAAATCAAATATGAAAAGAAGATGATTAGAAGCTCTCTTTCGGACGATGAAGCGATTAAATACAGAGAAAAGTGTACGGTATTATGTTGCCACTCTAATCTCATCTTGAGATGTTATAATATTTACGACAAGAAGACGTGGGGTATTTAACAAACGTGATTGCCAAAGTATTTAAAAGAAAACATATAGAAGATATCCCGGTGGTACGCAAATTTCCACAAGTTTTCCCAGAAGAACTTCCTGGATTACCGCCAACCCGACAGGTCGAATTCAGAATCGATTTAATGTCTCAAGCTGGCCCTGTTGCGAAAGCACCCTACCGACTTGCACCGTCCGAGATGCAAGAATTATCCAATCAGTTACAAGAATTGTTGGATAAGATTTTATACGACCTAGTTAGTCACCATGGGGTGCACCAGTTTTAATTGGGAAATGAAGGACGGAAGTGTTAGGATATGTGTTGATTAGGGAGAATTGAATAAAGTGACGATCAAGAATAGGTATTCACTTCTTCGAAGTAAATGATCTGTTTAACCAACTGCAAAGGGCGATTTATCTTTAGAAAATTGATCTTATATATAGTTATCACCAAATGAAAAATCCAAGAGGAGGACGTTGCAGCAACAGCGTTGCGGACTCGCTACGGCCATTATGAATTCTTATTCATGCCGTTCGGGTTAACAAATGCGCAGGCAGTATTCATGGAACTCATGAATCGAGTCTGAAAACCTTACTTTGACAAATTTGTCATAGCATTCATTGATGATATTTTGATATATTCGCAACGTAAAGAAGAGCACGAATGACGATTAAGGAAAATTGTGGAAGTGTTAAAGCAAGAGGAGCTATATGTGAAGTTTTCGAAATGTGATTTTGAATAAAGAAGGCATAATCCCTTTGTCATGTTGTAAAGCAACAAAGATTTCACAAAGATCCAAATAAGATAGAAACAATTAAAATTGTGCCAAGCGCCGATTTTAAGTCTCCCCGATGGAGACGATGGTTTTGTTGCGTATTGTGACGCATCGCGTAAAGGGTTAGGATGCGTGTTGACGCAGTATAATAAGGTTATAACCCATGCTTCCCGACAGTTAAAAGTACAAGAGAAAAATTACACTACTCACGACTTAGAACTGGGAGCGGTTATCTTCGCACTTAAAATGTGGAGACATTATCTCTACGATACGAAGTGCACCATCTTCACCGATCATAAAAGTTTGCAGCACATATTCGATCAGAAAGAACGGAATATGAGGCAACGAAGATGGGTCGAGTTGTTAAACGATCATGACTGTGACATCCGTTATCACCCCGGCAAGGCTAACGTCGTAGCCGATGCCTTGAGTAGGAAAGATCGGGCTAAGCCATTGCGAGTGCGAGCACGGGGGATGATAGTCCAGTCAAACCTTTAGGACCTGATTCGAGTCGCTCAACGGGAGGCGTTGAAAGAGAAATAATTGGAAAAGGAGGGACTTTACGGCAATGAGAAGAATTTCGAACAGCGCGGGGACGAAATTCTCTACTTCAAAAATCGGGCTTGGATCCCGACCCTCCATGACCTTCGTGATTTAATCATGGACGAAGCGCATAAATCGAAATATTTCATACATCTGGGATCGGATTAGACTATTGATGATGCGAATATCTGAAAGGATCTTATTAATGGCTGAGTCGGAGAAAGATATGGATACGTATATTAGAGGATATTTGAGTTATGCGAGAGATAAGGCTGCACACCGAAAACCCTGGGGTACGCCGCAACGACAGAAAATTCGCCAATGATAGTGGGAATAAATTACCATGGATTTTGGGACGCAAATTCCCAAGATATATCAAAGGCATGAGGTAAATTGGGTAATCGCGGATCGATTAACCAATCCTCGCATTTCATCCCATACCATGACGATTACCACAATGAATTCTAGCCCAAATTCCTGATGGTGAAATGGTATCTCGTCGTGGAGTACCTTTTTCAATTATCTCTAATCGAAATAGTCATCCTACTTCTATTATTGGAAGGCGGGGAAGGAAGCATCGAGAGCTTGAAGCTTTCTATGGGTGAAGTGATTATCACCAATTTGTTAAATTGAAAATGGGCGTCACTCAAGCCATAATATTTGAATTGATTCGAGAATCAACCAATCGGATTTATAATATTTAAGATAAGTTGAAAACAGCGCGAGATTGGCAAAGGATTTATGCCAATGTTCAAAGGAAATCATTGTCCCAGAATAGAGGTGACAAGGCATTTTAAGGCATCACCTTAGAGAAAAGTGATATGAGGTTTGGCAAAACCGAAAATAGCTTCTTAATAAATTGGACCCCATGAGAACTATCTCCATGGTTAGTCATTTAGTTTATCGATTAAAGTACTTCAGGGGCTAAGTACTATACATAATGTTTTGCCATGTATACGGATTGAAAAGTACCTAAGCGATGAGGCAACGAAAGTACTAGTAATGGAGGTACTCATAGAAGACATGCTTGATATCATAAATAATTCCGTAGTGATAGTAGACGGGAAAACTAAACGGTTTGGACACACCAAGCTTTACTGATTAAGATTAAGTGGAATTCACGCGAGGGTGAATTCTGAATGAAAAAAAAAACCCCACCTTTCACTCGGAAGGGGATAGTGGGCGTGTAAAATTTCGAGGACGAAATTTCTTAACGGGGGGAGAATGTAACAATTCCGACGAAAACCGGTATACCCTAACCGGTAGACAATAGTTACGTCATATCTAATGTCGGGTACATGAGTACCATAGTAATTATACGAGAATACATGGTTCACTGTATTGACTGTACGTGAATATATAATTCATCGTATTGAATATGCGATTAATCGATCGATAGTTATTGAAACCCGAACGAATCGAGGGTTCAATTATAGACGAGATATATGATATTTAGTGATTATACGAAGCATTAATGCTTCGGGATAAATAAAATACGGCACAGAAAAAGAATTTCGATTTAATGGTACGTCGGTACATTAAACGAAACCTTTAATACCAAACCGAGCAAGAGATAATCGATCAAGCCGAAAAAGATGCACAATAATTAATAATATGATGTTTTGAGTTAATAAATGTCATGGTTTAAGTTTTTAAAGTTTTTTAAATCGGTTTTATATAAATTTCATTTTTAGCCGAAAAACAACCGTTTTGGCCTCGTTTTAAGCCGAATTAAACGTTTAACCGAGAAACGAACTGAACCAGATTATCCAAAACATTATCCGGATTGCGGATATCCAAATGAGTGGCCAAAAATGAACTTGTGGGTCCCACCCCACCCCCACATGAGGACCGATCGGAATGCATAGGGGTGTAAACCCTTTCCATTTCTTTTTTTTACAAACACACTCAACAATCCATGAATCCTCTCCACTTGATGATCAAAAACCGAGAGTTTGTAGCAAGAAAACAAGGTAAGGAATCGAGTTAATCACGTGTTCATCTTCGTTTCTTGAGTTTGTTTGCAAGAAAATGAGGTTTCAAAGATGAAAACCGATTCTTGCATGATCAAGTGATGTATACGGGTTATACAAGGGATCTTGGTCCAAGAAAGGAGTTAAACGAACCAAAAACGAATTTTTACGGTTTAAATCTTTGTTTTTGAATCATAACCGAAACCATGAAAGAAATGGCTTGATCGTGAGTGTAACTTGCTTGGTATTGTGGTATGTTGTTTGTAGGCTCTGTGTTTAGTGGTAGATAAGGCGGAAAGACGAGTTTGTAGCTTGTAGTGGCGGAAAACGAAAGGTATATACGGTTTATGTCGGTGTATGTGTTTTTGAACAGATTGTTGGTCGTTTAGAGTTAGGTCATGAAATTTTACAGGGATGTTCTACACATGAAAATAAGAGTTCTGTGAATTTTTGGTAATTTTTGGATAAAGGATGAATATTTGGTGAATTTAATGCTCGGTTTTGGCCAAAAATGGTGAAAAATAGTTAAGTATCATGAAAAATTCTGGAAAATTGCAGATAAGCTTTTTATATCATGTATAAGTCACACACAAAATTTTAGGTCAGTTGGAGAAGTCTAAGTAGGCTTTTCGGTTAAACGAGTTCTAGGGATTCTAGCTCGGTTTTAGTGAAAATGGCATGTAAAAGAAGATTTTGGTTCTGGAAAAATTACATGGGACTATGTGGATGGCAGGGGACATCCAGGAAAGATTTGGGATTTTTCTAAGGTCATTTGGTATTTACGACATATTTAGTGTTTAAATGGTGTTTAAAAATAGATAAATAAATTTTAAATATAGAAATTAATTCTGGAAATATTTTTATAAAATTCCCCACTGTCAAGAAGTGATTTTTGCAAAATTTCAAGATCCGAGATTAAACGGATAATTATTTGTGCTAATTATCAAACTTTTAAAGTTAAAACGCGTAAACCGGTGAAGTTCGCTTAAGCGAGCTGACTGGTGTATAAAAACCCTAAAAATGAACTATTTTCATATAATTGAGTTAAACAAGTAAAAATGAATCATCCGAAAATAATTCGGATGATTTGAGTAATTTTAACCTATTTTAACAGTTTCCGGTACGCTAAAGACGGAAACGGGTCCCGCGGCCAAACGGGGCGTCTAAACCGAGCTCAAATTTCACAACTTTACTTAAACTATCAGTCAACGACTATTTTCTGGTCGTGTGTGACCAAACTCATTTTTGAAACATAAAAACGGATAATCGTGCTAGGCACACAAAACGAGAAAAACGACTAATAGCAATTGTGACCATGGAACTCTAAACGATATCACAATCTGAGTCCGGAAAAGTGTTTCTGGGTTAACATTGCCCCCAGAATGAGTACAGGACTGGGTTAACAGTGTCCCCAGATGTACCGGTTGATACGATTAAAGTTATATTAATAATGAGTATATAATAACGATCGTAGGGATCATATTACAGATTGGACGTGTTAATTGATAATGACTGTTGTTACCTGCTTGCATGTGCTAAGGTGAGTTTCACGAGCCCCTTTTTCTGAATTGTTTCCAGTGTTTTCCCGGGGCGGAAGCATGTTACTACTGAAATATTTAAGTACATACTGAACGCATGGATTTGCGTGGATTTTACTGAACGTATGGATTTACGTGGATTTATATATATTGTTTATTGTATGGGAATCGTACGGAAATGTACTAAGATGGTAATTGTCTGAGTTGTTAATATTGTAAGGTCCCGCAACAGTGTTCTGGGTTAATAGTGTCCCCAGATGTCATTGGAAGTGTTCTGGGTTAACAGTGTCCCCAGAGATTATTGGAAGTGTTCTGGGTTAACAGTGTCCCCAGAGATTATTGGAAGTGTTCTGGGTTAACAGTGTCCCCAGAGGTTATTGGAAGTGTTCTGGGTTAACAGAGGTTTCACTTGTGGGCTCAGCATAATTACATCGATAATATTATATTTTGATATTGATATATCATGGTTTACTAAAATTGTGAAACTCACAAACTATTCGTAGTTGACCCGTTTTCTCACATGCTTTTCAGGTACAATTTAGATGAAGTGATTGCTTACGTGCTAAGTGCTTGATGTGTGTAAGATTTGTGTGCGGGATGTTAGGATACATTATAACAGATAGAATTATGAATCGTATTGTATGATGTGTGTATCACCTAGACGGTAATGAAAGATGAGATAATGTAATTTTGAAGTATATTAATGCATTCAGTTTTCTTTATAAACAATGTGGTTGATATCAGAGGTGTCTGTCGCGTCCCGTTTACGTTTCCGCTGCGGTTGCGGGGTGTTACAATGCATATAGGTTTTTGGTTCGATTTTCGAAATAAAACATTTAAACGTTAATCGATTTTGGAGAAGAGTAACTTGTGTATAGTAACAACGGAGGCTCTAGTCAATTTGACTTCGAGTTTGAAGCCCCACGTTAAGATCACCCATGATGTTCTCCTCCGGGTGATATGGCAATGTTTGAGGAGTTACCTCATCAGGTACTACCATATCCGTTGGAAGATTATTGACATTTTCTTCTACAACGATTTCATCAGATTCAGACCTTGGCTGAACCAAAGATTCAATCACATCATTGTGATCCTCACCATCAACTTCAAGGGATGGTGTAGCTGGTGTATCTTCAGAAGAGTCATCAACATTTGGTGCCGGGTCATCAGTGGAGAGTGGAACTTCTTGTGATGTGGTTTCTTCACTAATTCCTTCACTCAAATGTTTTTGAAATAACAATGTGGCAGCTTCATCAGAGATTTCCTCTTCAAGATATGAGAAACAACTCCACAGGCTGTTATAATCAAACATCCACGAATCACCCATCCGTTGAGTGGGAGTAGCATAACGTAGACAGTCAACGTGTTGCACTTGCACAATCCGGTTAATGCTAGGTAAGAATACTCGCCGTAATGGACTAGCATAGCCAACAATGAATCCCTCGACGGACTTAGCACAAAATTTACCATCTGGATCAAGAACAATACATTGTGATCCAAACGTTTCAAGCCACTTCATGTTCGGTTTTCGCCGATTAAGCAGCTCGAAAGATTAATTACCGAAATCGATGATGTAACGAGGGAGAACGGCCGTTTTAGGGTTTGGGGCTCAAGTGGAGATCAAAACTGATATTAACGAGCTTGTATGTTGCAATTAGGTTAGAGTTACAATTAATTGAATTTTAAACGCGTTTATATAAGGTTTTAGATACGAGGTCATCCGCGGTTCGTTTTGGTCCGTTAGCTTTTGTTAACGTTTACCATAAATATAGTGTTAGTAGAACCGAATTAAGGTAAGAAATAATATGGGCATGATCAATTATGCGTAAATTAGTTTGAAAATTTTGGTCCAAGATAGGGGGGGGGGGGTGTTGCGTCGTCGGTGGTGGGAAAGAAAGGAGAAGGAAGAAATTTGAATAATATTTGCAATTTGGTCCTCGATCTATGGTTAGAGTTTCAAAAGTATATTAAAATTAGTTAAGGGGTTAATTTTTTACATTAAATAAAATAAATAAATAAATAAAATATTAAACATTACGAAATTTATTGATAAATTACCCAAACCTGAACCCGGGTCGGGTAATGATTACAAAACCGAAAGGGAACGAAAAACCCGAAATGTTACAATTCATCTCTACCTCGTTCTCATTATCATCAATGTTTATTTCAACAACATTGTCTTTCTCAATCTCATTCTCACTCATTTTAGCTTCATTTTCAGTTTCATCATCATTCTCTTCAATCCTCTCACATACATTGTACTCTTGAACAATATCATCAGAGACATCAGCCTCATACCCTTCATTATCCTCATCATCATCCCTTTCCTCCTCTTCCTCCTCACTCCCATATAACTCTCCCAGACTTTTCAACACATCCTCCTCAACATAATTTATACCAGAAACAGGTAAATTCTCCCCCTGTTTTGGTGCATCTGAGGTCTTCTCAACCTCAGCCACCAGGGTTTGAATTTTTTGTAGTGCCAGTTATAGTTGATTCTTTAGGCCTTCATTTTGTTTCTTTAAACATTGATTTTAAGTTTTCAGGTCAGCATTTTCAACAATTAAAACAAAATTCCTCTTTAATAAGTAATGGGATGAAACTAGGGAAATTGGATTAGAATCACAATGGTCAGAGGTGGTTGGTAATGGGTTGATTGTTTGTATAAGTGGTAATTGGCTATGGGTAGATGGGGATTGGGATGCTGCATTTTGTTCATTTTTTATGGAATGTGATAGTAATTGGTATGGAGTGTTAGATTGGCTTATGAGATAGGATGGAATGTATTCTGGTATGTCAGGTTAATGTTCAAGGTAAGTTTGGATTTGGGTTTATGTTTAGGATTGGGTTTGGGTTTCAGTGTCAAAGTTTTGGGTTTGTGGGGAAGTTGGTAGTGATGGAATGTATAGCTCACGAGGCTGGTCTTGGTGTAGTGGTGAAGGGATATATGCTTCATGAGTATGGTCTTGATATGGTAATTGGTTTTGAGGTGAAGTTGGTAGTGTATAACCAAGGTTGTCAGTCTCCCCCTGAACTGTTGAAATAATGAAATTCACAACTTCATTAGAAGTATTAATCTCCTCCTCTGTCTAAGCATCTTGTTCAACAACAAAATTGTCTCCTTCTTGTATATCATCTCCCCCGTCATCTTTATCATCATCAGAATTAGACATATGATCATCATTCTCACTCTCACTACTTTCTTCATCACTAGTCACCCTTGGTGACTCAGGAATTTCCATAATCTCCACTTCATTGTCAACCAAGCATGGTTGAATATCATACTCCACCTCAGGGTTTAAATGTCAAGTTGTACCCAATCTTTTGATACGTCCAAATACATTTGGGTCTTGAAGCACATGTCTAATTCCAGATGTTGGAAGATCTAAACCCATAATAATAAAATAATCTGAAGAAATCTTGGATACATCAGGAAGCGATCCTTCTCCAGCTTCCTCAAGTTTACAACCAGGCCTTCGAAAATCATTCTCCAAAAATTGAATAGCATATCATAAACAACAGCAACAGTGGCTGTGGATATTTCCCCGCTCATTAGGATCCGAGTTCCCCCTCGTAGTGTAAAGCCCTGAATTATATGGTGAATAAGAAATCGGTATAACACCATGAACATCCCTTTCTAGAATTGGCCTTCATGAACATTCCCTTGATACCCTATTGTTTTTTGGAAGATCCTCAACAATCGTTGGGTAGTGTATGATAGTTGGACTTCAAGATCATCTTGAAGTCGAAGGCTTGCGCTAATAAGGTTTTCGGTAATTTACACTTCCCTTCCCACCACAGTGGCTTCAATTCTGCGACCATTTTTATCATCTTCCGCCTGTGCCGATCTCCAAAAAATCGTGATGATGATTTCTGTAAATCATTAGACTTTCGATTATAGCAAACCGAAGATTGGAGCGTACTAACCACTATATCATCAGTTCCACTAGTCTGTTCTCCTTGGGAATTTGGGGAAAGACGCGCATATTATTCTTGGATCACAAGGATAAACCTTGTTTCTACACAAATACAATTAAGAATACATTCAAAGTAACAATTTGTCATTAAAGTTCATTAATTTATCATGCATAAAGTTAAAATTGTAGAAGGATTTAAAAGGATAATCTTTATGAACCTGTTCTTCGATAAATTAATAACCTACACAGAAAACAGAGATGTCAGTAAGCATAAAATAGAAACCCTAAACTCATAAGAGTCTAAATGAATTAAAATAAAAAAACAGCTAGGAAAACGGGTTGCCAGGATTCAAACCGGCGCCAATAGTCGTTTCCAAGAAACGTACCCACCAGCCCAACCAACTTAACTATGCTGAACATTTGTTAGTAATTCAGGAACCAAAAATATAAATAGACAAATTAATTAACCAATTGAACCAATAGTTTAGTTTAGGGTTAAGGTTGTAATATATTGAAAGTTAATTTATATAAAATAATTAAATATAATAAATAATTCAAAATAAAATTACTCGATAAACGCGATATTTTTAATGATAAATTTTCCCGAATATAAAAACTGGTTGGTTATTATAAATTGGAAAACCGAGTTGTTACACCTCAAAAGTCAATAAGTATCATACAGAATCTAGAAAATCAGATCGGACAAATTGTCCAACAATTGTGTTAAAGACCACCTGGTGCTCTTCCAAGCAACAAAATAACAAAATCAAATGTAATAGCAAACACTGTTACATTGATAAGTTTCACAACCACTATTGTCTCACCAACTTCAGAACCAGTTTTGGAGAAAGAAGTTCATGATGAAAGCAGGAAAGACTGATTTTAGCTGGCACCGTACAACCTAATGGACATGTTAGAAATTATATTCCACCTATTCCATACCCTGGACGGATGAAACAGGTGAAAACGCATGATCCCGATCATGCGTGACATTATTTACGTGAAAACTTTATGATTCAGATCGATTAATTAGTTATTTGTTATACTAAACAGTATCATGGAATAATACTATAAAGGATTAACAACACATTCACTTGTAAGCTTTGATATATTGATATAACAATTTGAGCACAAATCAGAACTTTTTCCCAAAACTATTACAAAATGATAAACATGAAATACTATTTATACAGCTACAGTGTTACCGTATAAGCTTTGGTCAACGTATAAGCTTATACACCTCTAAGGCTTATGTGCTACACAACATATAACTAATAATGACATTTTTCAGCCCCTTATACAATATATATAACACATTTAGCCCACTAGACCTAGCATTAGAAATTAATGCTCTAACAAAATCCCCCTTGGATATTGATAGGTCTTCAATCCATACCAAAAACTCTTTTTCGATACTCTTTCCTTGAAACTTCTTCAAACGACGGCTTAGTAGATCTTGGTTGAGATGTAGGCCTAGACAAATCTATATCTTTATATCGAAATCTATTCCATGATGCCTCCATAACTCGATCTTGACGATTAGCTTCCCATTCAGCTTCAAGTTTCTCTTGCTCTTCACTAACAACCCTCCAATTAGTTTCCCATGCTTTACTAGAATGTATTTTCTTATCAAAGCATAAGTACACAACCTTTTGAAACTGGTTGGCTTGTGTTTTTACTTTCTCGTTATTACATTGTTTCTTGTTCACATGCAATGTCTCAATGTCTTTCAATGAATAGTTTATCAACCAAATTTGATCATACACTCTAATGACATCATACTTTTCATTCCCACGATCCAAATATATGCTCGCTTCAGCAGTGAAAGCCAAATAAGACCAACAAAGGAAGTGAGGATGAAAATCCTATTCCATTGGGTACAACGGTGTTATTTGATGCGAATTTGGCCTTGTATACCTCAAAGTTCTTACCAATTCACCATCAAAATAATTAAGATTTCTTGATATGAACACCCTAGCAACCGAGGTGTGCATTTCTTGAATCCACGTTTTGCCTCTTTTACCATAAATTTCCAAATCTCTTTCACCGGGCCACTCCTTGGTTTATACAACAAATCATAATGGATACAAATATCATACACATCAAACCACGACAAACTCTTCAATTCCATTAAACTATTGAAGTATTGTACTCTAAGTAGTCTAAGTATCCCAATCTTTTTAGTCTTATTCAGATAAGAAATACTCAGACATTTTCCCATTGCAACATCCTTATGAGTTTTCTGATAATACTATACTAGATTTCGGTAAACGTATTTAGGAACTTCAACCCGATCTGGAAACCAGCCCTTCATCTCATCTTTACTAAACTTCTTTGCCTATTTGCTAGGATTTGGTTCCATCTCTATTTCCTCATCAAATAATTCATCGAAAGCATCAAATTTTTCTTGTTCACGAACATACTTAACAGCTTCTGGTTTATCCATAAACTCTACATTAGTATTCAACCAGTCAGCATCAATATATAGTTCAGAAATATCTTTCTCAAAATCAAACGTTAATTCCTCCATAGTTACTTCCAACATCTTTTCCAACGCATGTTTATCTATAGGAATCTCCGCCTCTTCCAGATCATCCACCATATTAGAAACACGGAAATTATAAGTAATCAAGTCTTCTAATTCCTCCAAAGACTTATTAGTGGGTGCACCTTTAGATTCTGATTCCTGTTGAGGATCATCTTGTTGAACATCCCAATCAACAGAATCAATTTTTTTCAGCTTTACCAGCTCCCGCACCAGCACCACCTTGCAAGGTATCATGATCATCATCATCATCATAATCTAAATCATCAAAATCATCATTATCCGAATCACCAAAGTCTTACATCACCTCATCTTCTTTATATTCTTCCTCCTCGTTAAAAACCTTTACTTCATCAACAACTTGAACTGGTTGTTCAATAATAGGATCAAAAGATTCAACAACTACTGGGTCATTACAAATCATTGGCTCATTTACAGATTCAGTAAATTGTATATCAACATGACTAGGTTCACCAGCTTGCACAGAAGCTTCAACCACATTCTCAACAATAATAGGCTCTTCGATTTTAGATTTGCCTATATCAGTAGATTTTTCTAAATCGGATTCATCACAAAAAGATATTTTAGCCACACCAATATCACCACCATATACCCTTTCATAAACAGTGTTACAAGCTTCAGCTATGTCAACACCAAAGTTAAAACAAATACCCAATTTCTGCTCGATGATAACGAAATATTGCATGTGTTCAAAAAGTAAATCATCAAATAATTTCCTTTTACGTTCACTCTCATCCAACCTCTTCTTTACTTCAACATTATCAGCTCATAAACGTAATTCTCATCAACAAGACTTGTTATCTTTACTTCTTGATTTGCAAGCTTTTCTTTCAACAAATCAACCTCTTCTTTATAAGGACCATCTATTTGCAGAAAAACATTAGAAAATGATTGTTGAGAAACTTTAGGATCAGATTTTGGTGTATCTTGATGCATAAATTAACCAACCTCGGGTGTATACTTTTTAGTTGTCGGTGTTTTCAACAGATGATCAATAGCATCATCCATGTTTACTCCAAAAAAAGATGTTTTATCAACTTCAGGTGCTTTAACCACCTCTAGAGTTTTATCGACTGATGCTCCTTGAACAACTTCAACATCCTCAGGTTCATCAAAAAAACATTTATCAACTACCGATCTTCACCATATGATTGGCTCGTCTTTTCTTTGGCTGACTTGATTCTGGAACGTATGTTTCATCTTCATCATCAAACTTTTTCTTTGATCTACGTTCCTGTTGAATATCATGCATAGCTCGAGGATCAGCTAAGGCTTTCTTTGGAATCTCACAATCAGTTTACGTTTCTTCATCATCAACCAATTGATTATCAACAATAGGTTGTTGTTGAGTACTAATAGGATCTGGAATAGGAGCACCAGGTGTAACAACCTCATTCTTAACAACACGCTTACGTTTCCTTTTAATATTTTGTTAACCTTCAGCTTCAACATTTTTAGCTTTCACAAACCACTTACCACCCAAAGAAACATAACTCCGCATCCTTACATTCTCATTCTCCCTGCCCGAATCACTATCTTCTTTTATCCACTGATTATTCATCAGAGCAACATATTCAGGATTCAGTAAATGCCCAAATAAAGCTCGGAACTTAGTAATTTGTTCCTCGGTCTTATTTATGTAAGAATTTAACTTGTCACACCTAGATACAGACATGTGAGCTAGCTTCATCTCCTCCCTTGTCTTTTCAATATCAGGAAACTGGTGATCAATAATCAGCTGAATAAACCTCAGATAAATCAGCCATTTGGTATCAAAATATAGCTTCATCTCGAATATAACTTCATAAAAGTTATATTTCAAGTTCAAGCACAAAGCAGTTATCAAATACATTTGGTAGTCCAGTATCTCTTCATAACCATCCTTTCCGTGTCAAAACGATGTACTATCACATGCACTAAGAACTTATAAGGTCTGGACAACCCAGTCTTCAAGAAACTTATATCCCAATCATTCTTGTAACCCATTCTCAGCAAACAACCTTCACCATTCTTTCATTCAATGAAGTAGGTTGGTAGATTCATCACCTAATTTCAATACATCCCTTAAGGCTTGCTCATAAATGATAATCTCTTTTTTTAGCACCGACTTTATATACTCTCCTTCAAGCTTGGAGTTTTTCCAGAATTTAGCAACCAGCTCCTTAATTATCATAGTATTAGCAGTGATTGCTTTAAAGATTCTCGACCTCTCAAAGAACGTCAATATAACCCTAAACGGTTCCATCTTTTCATCCGATCCGTCTAATAAAGCACAAATATTATAATTAGCACAATCTGCACGTACACAAAAAAACAAACCAGATAACATGCTAGTAAGTTTTATAAAAATTTTAACAAAAATATAAGTGTTTCACGCATATGCATGAATATAAACTCCATCATACGTATAACGTCAAAGTATACCACAACGTGTAAGTCTAAGAACAAACGGATAAGTCTGGATAAACGTATAAGTCTCAATAGACGGATAAGATCAGTTCAGCGCATAAGTCCATCACACGTATAAGTCTATATGTACAGATTCAACGTATAAGACTATAGAGCTTACACGTCATATGTGTCTAGAAGAGTTATACTCCGTATAAGTTCATAATCTTATACGTCCTAGGTCAAGAACAAATTGTAACGATTAACCAATGAAAATCAAATCAATATAGTTTCTTGGGTTCGGAATAACATGAATGTACTTTTACGAACCAAAAGCCTATGTCAGATCAAAAACATGCCCAATTAAGTCCAATTGTAAATGATACTATTCATTAATACTAAACACTTTCAGATCTATCATACCAGAACAAATTTATATCTTTACAATCTCTAGTGGTGTGCGGATCAATCACAAGAAATCACAGAAATCAAATACACACACGATATACGGATAGATGATTACATATTAGAGAGCAGCGTGTACGTTCTCAAAAAGTGGATAAGTTTGTAATAATGAAACAGAGCGTATAAAAATCTTATTTATTTGGCACACATATACGCTCGTATAAGTCAATTACCTTATACGCCATATAAGCCAAATAGACATATACTTTGTATAATTTAATTACTTATACGTTTACTATTTTTTCATGATTAAACTTTGACAAATTTCACACATACGATCCAGATCAAGTCCAAATTAATGACCATGATGAATCCTTTTGAAATTTGAACACATTATGCTTTTAAGCAACCAATTCAAATAATTTTGAACATAATCAAGTCCAAGTTAATGACCTCGATCAATTAATGTTAAAACATTTAATCCCAGATTTTGATTAATTTTGTCTAAAACAACCACTCGATTCCGATTCTTGGATATCCAGACCCGAATCACCTTTCACCAAAGTCGAAAAATAAATCAGAAAATGAAAAGTCTTTTTGGTTAAGAATGAAAAGATGTAAACAAGACAAAATATACCAAACTAATAAATAATAACAAAAAAAAAAATATTTTTGTGAGTTGAACAAGAAATCATATTGATCAATCCGTTCTTTCATCATGGTTTTCAGTTTTATTATGTCTGATGTTAAGCCGGTTATGGATATTGTTGTCCACTTAAACTTTTGTAACAAAAGATTCAGAGACATCAGTGATATGCTTAAGGTTCAATTAAGCACATAAAATCAGAACTTGATCAGATGCTAATCTTGATTCAGGCTTATTTAGATTTTTACCATGTCACCCCAACTTGACTTAAACCTTAGAACCAGAGGATCAAAACATTTTAAAAATGTAACCTTTTGGCAATCATAGCAACAATTTTCCACAACAAGGGATACCCCCGTTATCAATCAATACACCAAACTTCCTTTGCCAAGGATGAGTATGCACGATTCCATCTGTCGGAATTACATACATTGTATTCCCCTGGGGTTCGTTTCTTATTGGTATTAAGACGCGCGCAATGGAGGAACAATGTATGACTAACAATTTTGATCAAGTCAGTAGTGAATTTTGTACTTTTGTACATAGCGATCAAGTTTAATTACTTATCAAGGGTTCGCTCTCTTGGGCAGGATTTAAAGTATTCTTTTGAATACCAATATGAAAACCACATAAGACCTCATGGCTCCAGAAACCTAATGCATCCCATCAATACAGGATTTAAGGTCATAAAACCATACACTATTGAAATGTAAACCATGTACTAGACGCTTAAACACATTATTAACACTTTATTTTGGTGATCTACTGAAACATCAGGCTTAAGTATGACAAGCTGTTACATTTCTTCCTTCATTACCAATACTTTTTGCTAGAATTCTAACCCATCTTTCAACATGGCAATTTATATTTATATCACTTATTCCCTTACTTTTTTGTCCAAAAGCCTACCCATACACCAAACATTAAGCAATAAACTTTTATTCATCATTTTACCAGATTTGAAACAAGACAATCAATGTACTATCATCTCCTTTTATACTTCAAAACTCATTTGAGGAGCAATTTTCTATTGTTTTTGCATTTTTCACATTTTTCAAAGTTTTGACTTTTATACTTTTTCAATGTTTTTGGCTTTTAAGTATTTTATAAATATTTTTGTATTTTTCTAAACCCATTTCTCCCCCCTAAAATCAAAATCCATTTAAAGAAAATATTTACAAAGAAAATTTGACCTGGTGAACGGTTACTTAAAGGTCAGAATCCATAACCTCGGTAT
>NW_027502953.1:0-17153 GCF_021521415.1 Bidens hawaiensis
TGTATTTTCCGACCTTGTAAAAGTAGGTTTACAAGGCTGAGTACTTCTCAAATACTCGCAACAAGGTATGTTGTCGAGGCGAGTTTCTTTAGCTCCACCTAGTTATCAAAGGTGGTCAACCTCAGTCAGAATCACATCTTATCGATGAAGTTGGACGCTTTTGACTAAAAAAAATAAAACATCATTAATATTTCAATAATATTAAAAAACAAATATCATTGTTCAGTAAGCAATGATTAGCAATTTTTAGAATATATATTTTATTATTTAAAACTGTATTTCTCTTATTTATATTGATATTCATCTATTTTGTTATAAATATTCTTATCTTATGATATTTAACATATATATGATATTCAAAAATTAATTTTCTTTATATTTACCGTTTCCGAGTAATCCCTGAGTACTCCATGTACACCCAACTCTCCAGTCGGTCGCCTAGAGTCCGCCTAGTGACTTTTGCAACCTTGGTATTTTTATTTAAACATATGGCTCAAAAGGGTGTTTCCGTAAGTGAAAAGTTTTTCTTTGATGGTGGGTAGTTAAACATTTGGCATATATGTTGACTAGCTAGCTACATATAATGAATCTTATTGGATTTCAGACTCTTATGAACAATCATGGCCAAGAATGCTGTCGCCCGAAGTTTCTTCAATGCCATTACAAGTTGACATCAGTGCTGAATGGAGAAACTTAGAAGTGTATACACCTGAATTGGAGGATCGGGATACTTATAAAGGTCCGCGTGTAAACCTCTACATGCCTGGCCTAAGAAAAGAGGACATGAGGACATGTGCTCAATACAAGTTACCAGACATGTCCACTAGTGATATCAAGAAAGATGACATCATGGCTAATCTCATGTCTAACCTCATCGCTAGTATCCGTAACATCACTATGAGTAAGTTGTAAAGGTGCATGTTTATTATATATAGGCATTTATATGTATCCCCAGCCCAAAAAATAAATTACATATTTCCTCTATCTAGAATATATATACTGTTAGAGCCTTCGTGATCGTACGGCTTCTGATCACGAACTACTTTCTTGAATGTCGTGTTAATCAGCACAACCACACACACAATAATAATATGCAAGTATGAACAGAACAATATGTAATTGAAACAAGAAACTATAAAGATCGTACTATTTAACGTACTGATTCGATAATTATAAAAAGCAATTCATAAGATAAAACCATAATGAATTATCGATTAACATATATTGCATATTTATCCATTTCATTCACTAAAACTAAACTATTGAATGACCATGTTATCTATATTCTTACTAAATGATTTTTACACATTTTCCTATATATATTGTTGGATATCTTGTATTAGAACCGGAACAATAAAATAGAAACAATAAATGATAACAGTGAACCGGGCTTGTGTTTGACACAATTCCCTTAAACAGATTCGTGGTCTGTTCCCAAGGTAGGGGTGTGCAAGAATCGGTCCGACCCGAAATTACCCAAAAACCGGACCGAAAATAAACCGAAACCGAGACCGATATGTTAACTAGATTTAGAAATCGGTTCTTATATATTAGCCTTCTCAGGTTCGGTCCGGCCCTCGGTCCTGGACCATAGAAACCGAAGTGAAGATTGAACAATCCAAGTTCCAATGAAGTACAATTAAAAAAGGCACAAGTTCCCAATCCATTAAAACAAAATTGCTTCACTCAAACGGTCCAATGAATGTGGGGTATTACAACTCATAAAATTTTAATAAAATGATAATTTATCATAAATAGTATTCATTTGTGTAAGTGACTTTAGGGGTGTTCAAGAAATCCGAAAAAAAACCGAAACCGAAACCCGAATAATCCGATCCGAATTCTTATTCGAATAATATCCAAATAACTAATTCGGATTCGGATCGGATTCGGATATGGATTTTAAAAAATTCCGGATTGTTCGGATTATTCGGATATCCGAATAATCCGAATATATAACATGTTATTAGTGTATATAGCCAAGTCCATTAACATTTATAATAACTTTATAACTATAACTTTATTATTCGTTCAATCAACCTAACACACCATAGACAAAAATGTGGTCTTATACTCCCTAACATTACTTAACTTCCTTGTTCTTGTAGTGTTTTATTTTTATTTTCTAGTTTTCTATGTTTATTTAATAAAACTTAAGTTTGTATATATGTTATATGGATTATTAGGATAATTTCGGATTGTCCGAATCCAATCGGAATCTATCCGAATTCAATTCGGATCGGATTCGGGTTGGATAGGAATGTCCCTAATTCGGATCGGATCGGATTTCGGATAGGGTTTCAAAATTTTCAAATCCGAACAATCCGAACCGAATAAACCGAATAATCCACTATCCGATCCGATAAACACCCATAGGTGACTTCTTTATTATATTAAGTCAGAAACAGCTTTATGACTTCTTTATTATATTATATTATATCATTTCTCCTTTCTCCTTTCTAACCATACAATTTTAATCTTCTTCTTCGACCAAATTGTAAAGAAAGTGTTTATAAGAAAGACTATCTTTCTACATCTGTACTCTGTCTCATCTTTCTTTTATTTTCTTGTAGTGGCTTTAGAGACAAAAATTGAAAACCATCTCCACTTGCAAAATCAATCAAAGCTTTCAGAATCAATCGATTTTGCTTTATCTTCTTCCCCTTTTTATTGTTATCTTCTTCTCCAAAAGGGTGTAAATAAGAGAAAAGATGAGAATCTCGGTTTTAACCTGCAAACTCGAAGAACCGAACCCGATACCCAGAATTATGCGTAGGTCCGGTTTTCGGTTCTGGACTTTCTGTATTTGATAGTCTCGGGTCGGGTCGGTTTTAATGATGTTGCAGCGGAGAGGATGAGAGAGTTGTGTGTTTTTTCTGGTTTGTATGAACTGCGGCATTTCATCTAGTTTTATAACAATAAAACTCGTAACTTATTGTTGACCATTAGTGCATAATAATACTTAGTAATTAGTGCATAATTATCACAATAATGGTCATCATTAGTGCAATGTAACAGAAAATAATAATCATTACTGAATAATGATCATTAATGTCATTGACCATCAGTTACGAAATCATTAGTGCAATGAAGCCGAAAATAATAATCATTACTGAATAATGATCATTAATGTCATTGACTATCAGTTACGAAATGCACTAGTGAGCAGTCTTAAAAACGAGTGCAAAAATTTGCCACACACGGGCATGAACGAGTTTGAAGAATTTTAAATCCAGAAACCCAATTTTGCACCCCCATCCCTGCGCGCAGGTAGGAGTTGTAGTAAAACACATCACAAAGTTTCAAATGAGTAGTAAAGGTTGCACCTTATAAACCACTCTTAACTTTGTTCCCCAACCGATGTGGGACAAAGTTTTACCACTTCCATTCTTTAAGACATTCATTCACACACACTTATACCCAATCATCCAACAAACCCCCACATGAATGAAGGTCGAAACAACATTATTCCGATTAGATTTCAGCAGTTGAATCTTGCATACAATAGATAGATGTTAATTTTGAACCTTCGCTTATGAAGCGCACTTAGCCCACTAACTCTGAGTAGACAGCGATGTCTTTGAACTCATTTGTCGTTTGTGTAGACGACAATACACTTCACACAAGACTCTCCCTGACAAAAGTCAAGTCCTCATAGTTATGTTCGTTATGTTCATGAACATGAGCCTGGTTCTGCGAGAGCCATTAAGTATTGTGCCCCAATACCCTTCGAAGCGACCCCACTTCTCTCTCACATAGGTGATTCACCCTGTATGGTTACCTTAGTCGAATCATTAAAAGCCATAGGCTTAGCCTCACACTTGTCACTTTTAGGAATGGACTAGGAAGTTTACCAACCATGTAGTAAATTACCTTTTAAATACGAAGGGTTATCCCCCCCCCCCACAGTGACCTCATTAATTCATACAATTAGGTTTTCCTATTGAACTCAATTCTTGGGATCTCCAATCTGTTGAGTTAGGTTTCCTTCGTATGAACCTTTAATTTTTCAAGGGCTTTAGTCCCATTCCCATGGACGACTTTTGAACTAACTCTTTACTTAGGCCTTTTGTTAACGGATCCGCAATATTATCCTTTGACTTCACGTAGTCAACAGTGATAATTCCTTTAGAGATTAGTTGTCGTACCGTATTATGTCTTCGTCTAATATGTCTGTTCTTACCATTATATATTGTGCTATGAGCTCTGCCAAATGCCGATTGGCTATCACAATGTATACAAATGGCCGATGCCGGCTTAGGCCATCTTGGTATATCCTCGACAAATTGACGTAACCATTCTGCCTCCTCGCCTACTTTATCTAGGGCGATGACTTCTTATTCCATCGTGGATCTAGCTATAACCGTTTGTTTAGACGATTTCCACGATATAGCAGCACCTCCAAGTGTGAATACATACCCACTTGTTGCTCTAGAATCATTCGTGTCAGATATCTAATTTGCATCACAGTGTCCTTCGATAACTACCGGATATCTGTTAGAATGTAACCCGTATTCCTGAGTGTATCTTAGGTACCGAAGCAACCGAATCACACAGTTCCAATGAATTGAACTTGGGTTGCTCGTGTATCAACTTTGCTTACTCACAGCATATGCTAAGTCTGGTCTTGTACAACTCATAAGGTACATTAAGCTGCCGATAAATCTTGAGTATTCCAACTGATTAACGAATTCACCTCTATTCTTAGCTAAATGTTGACTTGTGTCAATGGGAGTTCTAGCAATATTAGAGTCTTTCGCATTAAACTTCTCAATAATTTTGTTCACGTAATGGGCTTGACTTAAACAAGTCCACTTTGGGTTCATGTGATGTGAACTCCCAAAATCACATCCACAAATCCCATGTCTTTCATGTCAAATCTTGCCTTTAACATGTTCTTTGTGGACGCTATGATTTTGTCATCGCTTCCAGCAATGAGTATATCATTTATGTATAGACACAGAATGACATATCCATCTGATGTGTCCTTCACATATACACATTTGTCACATTCATTGATTTTGAACCTGTCATCAAGCATGACATGATCAAACTTTTGATGCCATTATTTTGGAGCTTGTTTCAATCCATACAAGGATTTTACAAGGTTGCAAACTTTCTTTTCTTGCCCAATGGCTATGAAACCTTCAAGTTGTTTCATGTAAATCTCTTCCTCCAGATTTCCATTCAAGAAAGCTGTTTTCACATCCATTTGGTGAACTTCCAGATTTCTAATGGCAGCAATGGCAAACACCAACCTGATGGAGGTTATTCGCGTAACTGGTGAATATGTATCAAAGTAATCTAAACCATCTCGTTGTTTATATCCTTTGATCACCAAACTTGCCTTGTACTTATCCATGGCGCCATCTGGTTTCATCTTCTTCTTGAAGATCCATCGATATCCTAGTGATTTACATTCTTGAGGAAGATCCACTAGTTCCTAAGTATGATTTTGTAAAATAGAATCTATCTCACCTTTGATGGCTATGATACTTAGTAATTATCATAAAATCATAACAAACGTTATAATGATCATTAAAGTGTAATAAAACAAAATAATGATCATTAGTGCAACATTTGAAATCATAACAAACGTCTTAATGATACTTAATAATTATTATAAAAATAATAACAAACATCATAATGATTATTAAAGTGTAATAAAACAAAATAATGATCATTAGTGCAACATTTGAAACTGAAATTAATGATAATAATTATCATTATGTTTGTTGGTACGTTTCAGGTTCCTCTTCTACCATGTAGGTAAAGAAGTCAGAGGCGAAGGATTTTTCGGTTCTTTTCCGTTTACTCTTTCTAATTTCAAATTCCTATATTTCAGATTGTTCTCGAGGTTCATCTCTTGCACCCTCGTTTTTTAGAACAATTTCCTCAACCGGTCTAAAACAACTTGGTTTTCCTTTACCCAAGCATGGAACATATGTTTAAACCATGATGTATCCTTTGATTCTAGTATGGTGCCTTTGTTTATTCCAGGGTTCTTGGAATTATGCATAAGAAAACGAAATGAACCACCAGGTGGAGTGTATTCTATAAGTATACAATCCACTGTTTTGGGTCCTACTAATAGCCGGTTCGGTGGTGTAACTACTACCTTGGCTAGGCACCCCCATACTCACAAGTATTTATATGATGGTATATTTCCCGTCCATAATTCGTATGGAATTACATCCTTTTTCTTATTGGGTATCATGTAAAGACATAATTCGCCGATATGATTGCTCCCCCCCCCCCCCCCACATGTCTCGGCTTATACAAGAACTTATCATCATGGAATTCACCATTTCTTTCAAGGTGCGGTTCTTGCGTTTCGCTATGCCATTTGATTGAGGGGAGTAAGGAGGTGTGAGTTCATGTATGATTCTATCTCTTTCACACAAATCAACAAAAGGTAAATCATATTCACCTCCTCGGCCACTAATTACTCTTTTGATTTTCCGATTTAGTTGATTCTCAACTTCGGCTTCAAACAAGATAAACTTATCAATAGCCTCATCCTTACTCTTAAATACGTACACTTAGCAATACCTTGTACTATCATCAATAAACATGATGAAGTACTTACTCCCTACACAAGTAGGAATTACTTTTAGATCACACACATAAGTGTGGATCATCTCGAGGGGTTCGATGAATCGTTCAATCTTTTTGAATGATGATCTTGTTTGTTTTGTTTCGACACAAGTTAACTTTGGTGACCATAATCGAGAGGTTATCAACCTCTCGAACCATATTCACTTGTCGAGCATTTTCATTCTTTGGAAGCTTACACTCATTGGCCCTATGGCCTTACTTTTCACAATTGTAACAAGTTCCTTGGAATTTTATTTTATTATTAATATTATTATTATTATTTATTTTAAATTCTCCCCTTAGGACCAAGGTTGGAGCCTTTCCCATTTTAAAGTCCAAAAACTTAGCCACCACGAACTTTTATGCACAGACATCTTCTGTATTGTATTTACGGTCCAAAGACTCCCATAATTCTTTGGCAGTCTTGGCCTTCCATTACACATTATACAATGCATCCACCATACCATTCAAAACATAATTCCAGCACAAGAAATCTGAATGATTCCCTACATGAGTAGGAATTACTTTTAGATCACACACATAAGTGTGGATCATCTCGAGGGGTTCGATGAATCTTTCAATCTTTTTGAATGATGATCTTGTTTGTTTTGGTTCGACACAAGTTAAATTTGGTGACAATAATCAAGAGGTTATCAACCTATCAAACCATATTCATTTGTCGAGCATTTTCATTCTTTGGAAGCTTACACTCATTGGCCCTATGGCCTTACTTTCCACAATTGTAACAAGTTCCTTGGAATTTTATTTTATTATTAATATTATTATTATTTATTTATTTTAAATTCTCCCCTTAGGACCAAGGTTGGAGCCTTTCCCATTTTAAAGTCCAAAAACTTAGCCACCACGAACTTTTTAGCACCGACATCTTCTGTTTTGTATTTACGGTCCAAATACTCCCATAATTCTTTGGCAGTATTGCCTTGCATTACACATTGTACAATGCATCCACTATACCATTCAAAACATAATTCCGGCACAAGAAATCTGAATGATTCCAAGCCTGAACCGCTCTCACAGAATGAGCATCCTTTCCCCCTTCATCAAAATGGGGAACGGTTTCAATCAAGAACCTAGCTAGGTTCAACGTGGTCAGATAAAAGAACATCTTTTACTGCCACTGTTTAAAAATTCACACAGGTGAATTTTTTTCGGTTTCTCAGCATGAGACGTAACTGCATTAGATAGTGGTGCAACCAAACTGGTTGTGACAGCAACAACAGAAGTAACGATCATGGCTGTCTGAAACGAAAGTGATCATAGCTAGGATTCCATTATGTCTGTCTGTCTAAAACGAAAGACACATAAACAATTAGTAATCTGTTTAAGTTTGTTGGATATCCTGTATAGAACCGGAACAATAAAATAGAAACAATAAATGATAACAGTGAACCGGGCTTGTGTTTGACACAATTCCCTTAAACAGATTCGTGGTCTGTTCCTAGGGAACTCCAGTTCAAAGCATTAGCGGACTGCCGGACTTGATCACTTGTCTGAAACGAAACCGTAACGATGTTGCAGCGGAGAGGATGGGAGAGTTGTGTGTTTTTTCTGGTTTGTATGAAATGCGGCATTTCATCTAGTTTTATAACAATAAAACTCGTAACTTATTGTTGACCATTAGTGCATAATAATACTTAGTAATTAGTACATAATTATCACAATAATAGTCATCATTAGTGCAATGTAACATAAAATAATAATCATTACTGAATAATGATCATTAATGTCATTGAACATCAGTTATGAAATCATTAGTGCAATGAAGCATAAAATAATAATCATTACTGAATAATGATCATTAATGTCATTAACTATCAGTTACGAAATGCAGTAGTGAGCCGTCTTAAAAACGAGTGCAAAAATTTGCCACACGCGGGCACGCACGAGTTTGAAGAATTTTAAGTCCAGAAACCCAATTTTGCACCCCCACCCCTGTGTGCGGGTAGGAGTTGTAGTAAAACACATCACAAAGCTTCAAATAAATAGTAAATGTTGCACCTTATAAAACCACTTTTAACTTTGTTCCCCAACCGATGTGGGACAAGGTTTTACCACTTCCATTTTTTAAGACATTCATTCACACACACTTATACCCAATCATCCAACATATATTACATGTTTATCTATTTTATTAAAATTTACTTATTCAACATTCAAGGTAATATAAACTTCATACACAACAAACACCTTTAATCGGTGAAGTAGCAATTATATTGTTGCTTGTGATTGCAATACTGATAAGTTTCAGGATCAAATACAAATTATTCTTAACATGAAAATAGTGAGAACCAATTTGCTGTGATTATTAGGTTTTTTTTTATAAGTATTTGCTGTTATTATTTGTTTGTATTTGTTGATTTCTAATTATGAGACATTATAAGTATTTGTTGATTTACATTTTTTTGTTATTATTAGGTTTTTTCTCATGCTGTTATAAGTATTTGTTGTTATATTTTTGTTGCTAATTTTGATTCTTTTGTTGTTATTATTAGGGTTTTTTCTTTATTATTATAGAACATTACTTATGTAGATTGGTATTTTAGTTGGTATTGTTTCTTACGTTCTCATATTTGATAGATTAGTATTGTTTCCTACGTTCAAATATTAAGATCATTTTGTACATGAACCTTCCTCATTCTCCATACTTATGAAACAAAATACATAAAATTAGTTCAAAAGACAAACCATGAAACCTTCGACTAGAAAAACAAGATTTAGAGCATCATCTGTGACATTTTATTGTATTGTTTAGAAAGCTAGCACTGTACATGATTTTCATTGAGATAAATGGATAATTCAAAGAGTATGCAGTCCAAATCTCAAGTATTTTCCTAAATTTTCCTATCTAATGCCCTTCTCTTCTTAACTATAGACGGACCAAAAATGATCCGACAATCTTCTTGGCCAAATCAGGTGAACAAACCCCTGGCACGAGTCGGCGTAGACCAAGTGTTCGGTGTCTCTAGCACCGGATGCGTCCACGTCCTCGTCGACTCTCCAACAGCGCCTCTCCCAGAGTAAAACACAACATGTCTAACAGGAAATATGTAATTAACTTTTGTTGGCTGGGGAAATATTATGTATATGATGTTGTTACTAAGGAAAAACATGTAAAAATTCCCTATTATATGTATATATGTGTGTGTGTAACTTGTTCGTTCTTGTTAATTCAGATACGTTTTATGATAGATCAGTTCTAGGCAAGGGAGTATGCCCTCTCATAGCAAGGCCGTTGTTGCCTGATTCGTTCTCAGTATGTATGACAGAGACTTATAAAAATCTAGAAACAGAACTAAATTCGAATGGGACTATTAAGTTAACCACGCAAGGCCTATGGGTGTCCTTTTATATGCATACGCGTGGAGTGAAGAGAAAGGACGTGAACACATTTTTTGCTTACAACAATTTCTTCATTGAAGTAAAAACAAAAAGGGAACACCGTATTGCATGGATATATTTACCAGAGCGCATCCGCAAGAAGCATAATATGATCAAGAGAAAGATGAAAGATGATGTATTTTATGTAGTGATTGCTTGTTCTGTGAAAAAGGAAGAGGTCAAAGATTAATTGAAACGTATCACTACCTAATTAGCAGTATGGTTTCTATATATGTTACTAGCTTTTGAACCCGTGTAATCACGTGATTTGTTAAACAATAAAAATAAATAAAGTACGTTTTCTTTTTGAAAGAAATGAACAAAATTAAAAGTAAGAAGAAAATAATACATATACAAATAGTAAGAAGTCTATAATCTCAAATTTAGAAATTAAAATAAGATGAACCATTACAAGTTTACAACAATATACAACATTTGTTAAAATTGTTTTGACTCATTACCCATGGATAACTATATTGAATGAGATGAGAGATTAGAAAATTATAAAGGAAATTATAACCCATTTGTCAAAATTGTTTTGACCCATTATCCATGGATATGAAGGATAAATAAAATAAGAAATTAAAAAATTATAAAGGAAATTATAACCCTTTTGCCAAAATTATATTGACCCATGACCCATAATGAATGAGATGAAATATTAGAAAGGAAATTATAACCAATTTAACAAAATGGTTTTGCCTATAACCCATTGATAGATAGAATGAATGAAAAGAGAGATTATACCAATAATGAATGTGATATTGCCAAATTATTCTTATTATTTTCTTTTATTATTAGTAAAGTTAGAAGTTTGATTTCTTGATCAGAACAATGTCAAATTATGATGTTAGAGTTAGGTTTCAGTTATTCCAACTGTTGGATTATCATACTAATTCGTTCATTACTTCAAAGTTTAAGTAGGGATAAAATAAATACCGAAAGAAGCTAGCACTCCTGGAAAGCCACAGCCTACCACTAACATAGCTAAAATTAGTAAAACATCTAATGGACCGGAATAAGATGAACCTCTAATAAGTAATAAGTAATAAATTTAACCATTTTTTTCCCAATTATCTCCATACTGCCTGCATAAATAAAGGAATCATGTATGTTGGTCCATAGCCAGCAATACAAGTGTAAAAGGTAATATTTCTGTTGTCGAACAGTAGTGTGAAAATAGAGGCACCATCACCATCACCATCAGGTTTGTTATCAACTAGGTGTAAACTCACCGCTTTGAATTCGGTCAACCTGTCTTCTCCACACTGAATCAACATTGGATAGATTATCCAATCCCAAAACCCTTTGTGAATTCGGTCGGTAATCGTACTTAGAACAAAACAGGATTGATACACATACAACTTATAATCAAGCAAGACAAACTGAATTGGTATCGGTTGAATTCGTTATGGTATTGGCAATAAACCAAAAAATAAATTAGTAACACTCGGAACTTATATAGTTTATATTACAACATATTTAAAATGAAGTCTATCCGATCGGTAAAACCCGGTCGTTGCGCCGGCGAATGGTCGTGAATCGAACGGTACCGATTACGTTTATTACGGTACCAAAACTAAAATTCACCAATGCCCAAACAAATTAACATTTTTAGAATGGAAAAAAAAAACAAATACGCAACGAAAATCGACAATTTAAAAAATATAACAAAACAATCTGTATCCAATTTACGATATCGTAAATTATCAAATAAAAATTCGTCAATGTCCAAACACAACACGCTAACTTATTTAAAAAAAGGTAGCGAAGACAAAACCGCGTATAATTAGCATGACTCGACGTGAATGCGACCGGTATTGACGATGTTGGCACCTAATCATAAAAAACACCTTTAATAAGAAAGTAAAGTGTAAAAAAAACGGCCGACTACATAAACAAAAAGGGTGAATAATTCTTTTCATAACCTAGAATCGAACCCGAGAAGATACCCCCATTCAATTCAATTCAATTCAAACCATAAACACACTAACATCACATCCACCCAACTACATGTAGCTTTATGATTGAGTTCACAATTATCTATTATATATCAGAAGGAAAAAAAATCAAGTTTGTGGCGCCAGATTTCTCATTTACTATATATAGATAATTAGACTGCCGTAAGGCCAAGACACATTCTTCTGACTTGCAGACCTAATCAACATGTAACGTCAGTTTACATCTATCCTTCCCACATAAATAATTAATGATGCCTAATTTTTTAAAACAACCAACAATTTAGATTTAGATATGTCAAAAACAGTGAAAATTGTATAAAAAATGACCCAAAATAACAAAATTTTGATTCCATACGCTATTAGTAAACCCAAACATTTTGGTTAGGAACTTTTCGTTCTCGTTGTTTTTCTTTCAAAGTTATCTCTTTATAATCTACTAAATCAAACTTAATAAAATCAATTAAGAGATTTTTGAAAACAACCAATTTTAAAGTTTCATGCATAGCTTTGATTTTGTTTTTCAAGTTAATACCTTTGAGAATTGTATAAATCATTTCAAGATCTCCTTCATCTAAATATTTGTTCAACTGGCATGATATTGCCATGAAAATCAGAAAACTATCCTGAAGAAACACTAACCGGACCCCGGGCAGATTACTGGTAACCTGGGGGTTAGAGAGATGTTTCCCACGAGGGGTTAGACCCTTGGAAGATGGTTCTTCTGATAACCTGCAAAACAGACACCGTGAGCTCGTCACTGAGAAGGGGGGGTTCCTCCTTGTGACCACCCTCCGGCGTGAGAATCAGACTAGATTGCTCTTTAAATATAAAAGTATATTAAGAGATTGCTAGAGCAGATATCAGGTATAATATGATGATAATGTGATAAGATATGATAAGATGAGATGGTCATACCATTTGTGGTATTTATAGCCGAAGGTAGGTTTCCAAGGAGGTATGGCCGGCTGCAACAGTGTTCCTGTTCCACCAACAGTAGCCTACGCACGTGCCCTGCTGGTAGTTGGTGGGTAGGTAGCGGCTGATAGCGACCAGGCCTGCTGTATACTATTCCTTTTCCACCAACTGCCGGCTACGCACGTGGTATGACAGGAGTTGGTGAGTAGGCAGCGGCTAATAGTGACATACAGTGTAGGAGCATGCTGCTCGCCATACTGTTGTCCATAAGCTGTCGTATCTTTAGTCAGATCTTTTTCCCATACCTCGTCAGGTACAGTACAGAAGATCTTCCCGTATCGTACGGACTGGCTTATTTGGGCGGGAGTATTCCCCCTCCCGCCCTTGTGCGGGATTGTTCCCGGCTTCGCTCATTCCTTCAGGTGACACTGAATGAGAGCTAAGTGCCTTGTGCGTGTAGCCTTGCTGCGCGGGTGGCCTTCCCTAATGGCTTGTATCCGAGGCTGCGGGGACAGGCGGAGTCCTTCATTGGGAGGCATTTCCTGCGGGACCAGCTTGCGTACTGCGCGTAAGGACGTCACGTCTCTGAGCATGGTTGGTCCTGCGGATCCAGTTGGTTTCTGCGCAGACGTCCCTGTTTAAGGTGAGTCTTGCGGGTCCAACTGGGCTCTGCTGGGACCTACCTCTTCAAGTCCCCCCAGTCCAATGTTCTTCTCATGCGTGTTTAATAAAGTGAGGTGAACTTTTGGACTTAAGCAAAGGGTTTTGAAAAGGGTTTTTAAGGTTTTCCAGGGGGATTCTTCCCGCGGAAGTCCTTGTCACTTGCAGAAATTCCCGAGTTTCCTGCTTGGTCTTTGGGTATGATGCGGGTAGGTCTGTAACCTCCTCGCAAGTCAGGAGCGTTGAGTACCACTTGTGTGGACTCTCCATGAGGTTTTGATAGTTTTGAACATAGTGATCAATTATGTTAAAACCACCAATTCCATCCTGGAGTTTCCAACAACGTAGTTCTCGACGTTCCCGCTATGCGGGGATGTTATTTCCGTTTCCGCAAGCATTGCCCAGAAGATCCTTCCTGGTTTCAATTCTCAGCGGAGCGCTAGGTATGTGAAGGGTTTTGCCTTAACACTGTACCAGCGCTCGTCTTACGGTTACTTTACTTCCAAGGTATTCCTGGCGTCAATTCCCTGCGGGTGCTAGGTATGTGAAGGGTTTTGCCTTTACACTGTACCCGCACCCGTCTTATAGTTACTTGGTTGCCGAGGAATATTTGGCTTCAATTCCCTGCGGGTGCTAGGTATGTGAAGGGTTTTGCCTTTACACTGTACCCGCATCCGTCTTACGGTTACTTGTTTGCCAAGATTTTACTTGGCTCCAATTCCCTGCGGGTGCTAGGTGCGTGAAGGGTTTTGCCTTTACACTGTACCCGCATCCGTCTTACGGTTACTTGTTTGCCAAGGTTTTACTTGGCTCCAATTCCCTGCGGGTGCTCGGTGCGTGAAGGGTTTTGCCTTTACACTGTACCCGCATCCGTCTTACGGTTACTTGTTTGCCAAGGTAAGGGGTATTTTCCCGCTTACTTTTTAATATTTTTAAATTTTGAATTTTGAAATTCGAAAGGTTGGTGGAAAGATAGGAACAGTCCAAACCTCTGAAACGTCGTGCGACGGTTTCTTCTGACTGTGTCAGGACGTGCAGGAAGTTATGGTGACGTGACATTATACGGTCATTCCAGACGCTTTTTCAGCGCGTGGGCCCGATTTTTCGGGCGCGTGGCCGCGAAATTACTGGCACACGTCCTTTCAACAGCTGTTTCCAGCTTGCTTTTTGCCACGTGTCATAGTTTCATTGTACCTTCGATTTCTCTCTCCTCCGCATTAAATTCACCGCATTAATTGCGATTACTATATAAAGGGGGAGAGGGTTCTTTGTAATCCACACTTTCACCCTTCTCTTCTTCTTCTTAGCGATTTCCGGCAAATACTCCCCTTTTCAGGCAAGCATTTTCCCGAAATCGTTTTCTTCTTCCTCTGCAATATGTCTTCCCATGATGCTGAAGCTGTAGCCGACGATAGGAGTACTGCTGGCGAGTGCCAGTGTGCTCTACCTGTCGATCAGTACCAGTATGTCGTCAAGAAATTCATGCTTGAGTCTCTTGAGCCTGAGTTTCCTGAACCCCACCAGACTGTGTACGATGCCCCAGTGGCAAGATCGGGGTATATGCTGCATTCTTTGTTTATGGGAACCTTAGGTTCCCATTGACAAAGTTTATGTACCGTGTCTTGGAGAGACACGATGTGCACCTGACCGAGGTGCATCCGATGGCGATTGCCAAGATCCGGCACTTCGAGTGGGTGTGCCGGATTCTGGGTATTGAGCCCTATGTGGACCGCCTGATGACCTTCTATACCTGGAGGTGCGTCCAGGGGTGGTACACCCTGACAACCCGTATTAAGGGTTTGAAGATCTGCGTGACCGAGCGCAGTCTCCGATCGTGGAAGCGGGAGTTCTTCTACATTTCTGCCCGCGCCATCCCCATTGCCATGAAGTTTAAGAAGGGACAAGCGCTTCCGAGCCTTCACGCTTCCAGCTACCAGGAGGCGGAATGGTTCGCGAAGATATCGCGGGTCCAATCTCCGGTTTACCGGTTTGCGGAGTCCGGGATGGTGATGCTGGGGATGAGCCGGGTATGGAAGGATGCGTCCCGGTTTCCCATCCTTCTCGAATACGGTTTGAACTCTATTCCTTATGGTATGTCTTGTATTTCTTGCTGATTTGAGTTTGTCTTCTAACTGTTTCTTTTCTTTCAGAGGGGAACGATTTGGAGTCGCTGCTGTACCCGCGGGAAGCTGACGGTCCCGTTCGGGTGGGCACTCGTGCTCTAGACGAGAACGAGTTGCCCATCCTGGAGCAAACGGCGGATCGGTTTGTGGAGGTCTATCCGCTGGGCCACGAGATCCTGAGCCAACGGCGGCCAGGTAAGGCGATACTCTATCCTCAACCCCTCAATGCTGTACCCGCTGCTGGAATTCCTGACATCCTGTCTTCTTCTGAGGAATCCGCAGATGGTCCTCCACTGGTGCGAAAGAGGAAGGCTGCCGGCGGGAAAGGGAAGGAGAAGGTGGCCTCCACAGCTGATCCGGTGCTCCTATCTGACACCGAGTCAGAAAGTGAAGAGGTGGCGGGGAACCCCGGTGGTGAGAAGACCACTGTTCCGGAGGCTACGACTGTTACCTCCGGAGAACCATTGACGACGACGGTGACCGGCATCAAGAGACCGGCTCCATCGGGCTCGTCCCCGCCCGTCCGTACGTTCAGGCTCAAGAAAACCCGTAAGTACAAACATCCTTGTTTTTGTAGATTTATCATACTTCATAAATTTATTGTTCAACACTTATCTTCTTGTGCAGGCGTGGATGTTGACGCATTCCAGGGTGGAGCGCAGAGGAGTACCTCTCCGCCGATGACGGTAGGCTTGGTCAGCCTTCCTGAGGCGTCGACCCAGGCGCCTGCGCCTGCTCCCACTGGTTCAGTTGCTCACTCTGAGCCGACTGTTCCAGCTGAGTTGTCGTCACCGCCGGCCGTGAGTGCAATTTTTACCACATCCTTCACCGAGCCGGCGGTTACTATTGCTGCGGATTCTGCGGTAGCGACTGCGACGGCCGGCCCATCAGGTACGCATGGGAGTACTCGCCAATCTTTGCCACCTTCCCATCTGCCTGACCTTTTGGATGGATTTCCTTTGGGTTCAGGTGATGGGTTCGGCGGCTATCGGCCTGTTATAGACCCTACAGGTGCGTAGGGTTCCTTTGGCCCTTTTTCACTTATTATTTTTTTTTTTTTTATCATCTTTTCCTAACTGCTTTTTTGTTTTTTGCAGTGTCGGATTCCAATGAAGTGTATGTTCCGCGATGGAACATACGCCGAGGAACAACCCTTCGTACCCCTGTGGAGTGTGTGGAATGGGCTCGCCACGCTGCTCCCCATGGTGCGTTGGGGAAGCCATGGCTAGCTACCAGGAGGGTAGGCTAACCAATAAGCTTCGGGTTCTCCAGGCCCGGATGCAGCCGCGCGTCGAGCTGCTTTGTCGTGAAAACGACAAGTTAAAAGCAGCTCGCGCCAAGGAAGTATCTCAAGCGCGGGCTCTTCGGGAGGAGAACCAAAAGTTGGCCGCAGCTGCTGCGGAGAAGGAGAAGGCCTTCAAGGCCCTCGAGGTTGAGGTTTAAGGCTGCCCAAGCTGTTAACGAACAGCTTCGGCTGGCTAAGGAGACTGCGAGGAAC
>NW_027502954.1:0-37466 GCF_021521415.1 Bidens hawaiensis
CAGATGTGATATGCGCAAGCATATGTGATGCGTGAGCATGCGATATGCGCCACGCGCAGATGTGATATGCGTGAGCATATATGGTGCGCGAGCATGTGATACGCGTGAGCATATGTGATGCGTGAGCATATATGATATGCGTGAGCATATGTGATACGTGAGCATATGTGATATGCGCCGTGCGCATAGGTTTTGGCTTTGTGCCTTCATGATATCTTGATTTCAAGCCTCTTGTCTATATCTTGTGGGTTGACCCGCCCCGCTCGATGTTAAGGCGGGTACATACCTCTTCAAGCCCCCCCAGTCTAATGTGTGTCTTGTCTCGCGTGAGCGAGGTAAGATAGATATTAGACTTAATAGTTCTCTTTTAATAGGGTTTGTCGTTTCCTTTTTTATTTCTCATCGTTGCGCGAAATTCTATCCTTTTGGTTAAAATGAATCGTCCATGTACGTGGTTGGTTGGTGCTGACATGCGTCAGAGATGGAGACATGTGTCAGACTTTTCGTGTGCTTGAGGTGCTACAGTTGCCTTTCATGTCCCCTCACACAGTGTCAGGAGCACGTGTCGCGCTCGCGTTGGCCTGCACCTGCGAGTGGGGGCGCGTGAACTCTGATCAGTACCTGTTTCTCTCTCTCCTGGGCCTATAAAAGCAAGCCCTTTGAGTTGTTATTCTTCATCTTCATTGTTATTTCAGAGCTTTTTCTTTACTTCCATTTTTATTCCGATTAAGAGCTTGTCTTTTGCTTCCAGATTTCCGTTCTCGAAGTAACCTCTGCTTGATTCACAGTTGTATGTCTGATAACCCAGACGCCACAATCTCCCCCAGCAGACGCCGTGTAAAATCATTAGTCATGTCCACTTTGAAGAAGACCGGCAAGGGAAAACGGGCTGCTGAGGCCTCGTCGGAGAAGGTGGGGAAGGGCAAGACAGTAAAGAGGTGGGATGGATTCCCTGTAAATTGAGACAGTCTGATTTTGACAGTCTCATCGCCTCTCAGGGTTTTCTCCCTGAGTATGGCTGTATGCTTCCGGCGGCCGGGCAAACGGCGGCAGATCCGCCCACCGGCTATATCTCCTTATATTGCCATTTTTTCACTCACTGCAACCTTCGTCTCCCGATGACAAGGTTTATGGGTGCGCTGCTTAAATTTCATGGGATTCACATATCCCAAGTCCATCCTTTTGGACTTGTGCGCATGACTCATTTTGAGTTCATGTGCAAAGCTCAGCGCGAGGAGCCAACCCCTCGGCGCTTTCAATTTTTTTATAAGCCAAAAATCCAAGATTCTTGGTTCTCATTCGTTCCTCGCAGTCAGAAGGTCAAGTGCTGCACTGTTTCCTTCAAGAGTCTTCATGACTGGTCTGAGAAATTTTTCTATATTAAGGCTGGTGTGATTCCCATCCGCATGACCATGCGCGCGATCACTTCTGCGCCCGCGGATGTGAATGTTCTTAAGAACCCAACTGGCGCATGGGTTAATAAGTTGACTGCTGAACCATCCCCCGCCAAGAATATTTGCGAGGAGGCGCTGGTGGGGGTTGGCATGAGCAGGAGGTGGGCCGACAGCGCGACTGAGCATGTTATCCAAGTCGATGGATTATGTGAGTTATTAGCTCATTGCATTATTTCTGCGCGAATATAATTCGTTTTGCTGATATCACTTGTCTTGTTTTATGCAGTAAGCAAGGAGTACGTCCACGCCGCCTATGATGAGCATATGGAGGGTGGCTCTGTCGCGCTGGGGAAGTTGGCTTCCCCGATCGCTTCGCTGATATGTTCATCCCCGTTGATTTGGGATTTTGCTTTGACAGCGATGCGCCTGGTAGGCCTTTGTACTTATGCTTATGCCTTTAGAATACCAAATTTGGTTAACATTTCTGTTGCACGTATTGTAGATGCACTTGAGAACTATGAGCTGGAGCTCGCGGAAGAAGAGGTGGAGGAGGAAGCTGAGGTGCCACAACTCAAGCGTAAGGCTAAAGGGAAAACTGGCGCAGGGGCCAGTAAAAAACAGAAGAAAGATGATGCCCCTGTTGCTCAGGATCCTCCTGCTCAAGCAAAGGGACTTGAGAAAACCAAGGGGTTTACCTCCAAGTTTTCCTTGTCTTCTTTGCCTCTAGGTGTGGGCAGTCCTCCTGTCCACACGAGGTATGGTGCCGCCACCTCCTCTCTTCGCGCGGCGGAAAAGGGAAGCGGCGCTGCGCCTGCTGTTTCCTTTTCAACAGGTATACTTTGTTTATACTTTATGGTTTTATGAGCGTGATTCCGATAGAGTTATTAATGAATCTTTGCTCACTCAAATGTTTGTAGAGCCGGCGACCTTGGTGGATCAACCTCAGGCGCAACAAGGTACCGAGGCTGCGCCGACGGTTGCTTTGAAGTCCCCTGTTTTGCCCTCAAAAGGGGGGAAAATGGACTTCATGGCGATGTTTAACTCGCGAACGGCGGTGCGCCAAGGTATATATTGCGCTTTTATTTTCTGACTTTTTTTCTTTTTAGATCAAGTCTTGAATCATTTCTCTTTGTTGGTTTTTTCATTGGCATTATAGCTGGCACACAAGCTGCTGGCGGCACTGCTGGCGCCGGCGCCAGCGCCGTTGGTTCTGCTCCTGCTCCTGCAAGCACTGAATCTCCCCTCATTGGGATTACTAAGGAGCAGGAGGCTGTTTTACGCGCTGATCTCGCGGCGTCGAGACCTCCCTCACCTCCTCCTGCGCGCAGCCCTTCTCGCGAGACTGGTTTTGATTTTTCCAGGTCGCAGGAGAAAAGGCCTGTTACAGAGGAAGATGAGGAGGCCCATTTTGAAGACTCCGATGGCGGCCGCGCAAGCCCTGTAGCACCACGAGATTTCGTGGCGCAGTCTTCTCATGGGGCTGGCGCTGACTTTTCTGCTTGCTCCCCGCAGGTATAAGTTCGTTTTGCTCCGCTGCGCGGACTTCCATATTAGTGTTTAGATGACTAGAACGTTGCTTTGTGTTTGCAGGAAGCCGATCACATATACCGCCCGAGATGGAATATTACTGAGGATAGCTCATTTCAGTCCATGGGGGTGTGTGAAGACTTCTGGGCTCACTCCGTGCCTCCAGCTGAAAGGAGGTTTCAGGAGGAGCGCGCCCGCGTGGACTTGCTCAACGACCATCTTTTCGCTGGGTCAGCGTTCTTTGCTGCCTCCCAAGAGCTTCGCTATGATTATGTAAAGGTGCGTGATGCTCTTGCGGAGGCCAAGCAAGAGGCTAAGGTATCTGCTTGGAATCTTTCTGAAGCTCGAGAGAGAGCTGAGAAACTCCAAGCAGAACTCAGCGAGAACCGAGCAAGTGCCAACGCGGCCTTCGTGAAGCGCGGGCATGAGCTGCAGGCTGCGCGGGAGAAGCTGCAGGCAGCAGAGGCGGACGCGGCCACGTATGCGCGGCGAGTGCGCGACTTGGAGCTGGATGCAGAGGCGCGTGACCAAGCACTTGTGCAGTCTATCACTGACAAATCTTCATTAGAGAGTGAGGTTGCGCGCCTGAAAAAGGAGCTTGAGGCCGCGCGGGCAGAGAAGGATGAGGCCCTGGCGACGGCAGCGTCTAGCCAAGAAGCGCTGAAACAGACCAAGGAAACTGTTGAGTTGTTAAACTCTCAGATTCCTGCTCTTGAGACGTCTGTTTCTTCCCTCGCGCAGGATCGCCAATGGCTAGTCTCACAGGGTATGACTCGTTACGCTTATGCGATGAAATACTCAGACGAGTTTCAGACCCTTGTGATGGATTGCAACGCTGCCTCGCGCTTGGTGGGTCGAGCTGAAGGGTTTAAGGATGGCTGTGAATATAGCACGCTGAAGAAGAACCCATCCGACTACCCTTATCAGCTCGACGTTGTCTGCGCGGACATGGCCGAGGTGGGGGAGAAGTATTTGAATACTCCCATTCACATCCTTGAGCAGGTATTTTAACCTTAATGAGTTTACCTTGACTTATTTTCCTAGTCTTTTTGTACTCACACTTTTCCTTATGCTTTGCAGATAGCCTTGCTTGCTGATCAGCCCGATCTCGGCGCTCTAAAGAAATTACTTGACGAGTGTGAAGGGGCTGGTGGCGGCGATGATGGCGCGGGCAATGCTGCCTCTGCTAGCGGCTCTGGCGTGGCCAAAGGACCCGCTCCTGACACTATTGTGATAGAAGACGACTCCATTCAAGACGAACAGCTTGACTATGGCAAGTTTGGAGATGACGAGGAGCGGGTTGCGCCAGATGCTGAGGGAGGTAATGATGAGGGCGTTGAAGAGGCTGACGTCGACATAGAGACTTGAGAAGCTCTTCATGTTTTTTTTTTATTTGCAGTTTGTATCTCATCATTTTGTAAATTTGTAACCTTCTATGTTTTGGAATGAAATTTTGTTTTTCCCTTATTCGCATCTTGCGCATTCCCCATTCATCTCTTTATATTGCATGTTTGCTTGTTGAAAATAAGATATGCTTGCACGTTGAAATAAGAACAAGGTTGTAAGGAAATTATTTTACTTAATCCTTGTCATATTTTAAGTGATTTTGCAATATCCTGACTATGTTGACACGTGCCTTGGCGTTTCATTATTCCTCTTTTGCGCGACGTTATCGCGCATTTATTATAGGGAATTATGAGTTTTTTAGCCTTTACGTGTCAGTATGTGTTACTCTGATATCCATTACAATTCCATGCGCGACCTCGACCTGAGACCTTAACAACTATGTTTTGGCATGTGCTTTGCCTTAGTTGTGCTTAGGTACTTTTATGATCTAGTTGCGCAGCATGTAGGATGGATCTTGTGAGTGATTTGAGCTAAGGCTCGTATTATTGGGCTAAGGCCCTGAGCTAAGGCTCATATTATTGGGCTAAGGCCCTGACGTTTTAGAGTTAAAACTCGTTAACGCGTTTGAGCTTGAAGCTCGCGCATGTATGTTTTACTTCGTTTTATTTTTGTTTTGATGTCAATACAATGTTGTCATATTGCTCAAAATTAATAAAGGGAAGTGTGAAACATGTATGCAAAAGGTAATAGAACACACATTAAGAGAAGATAGCGCGTATCACTATTCATAATGGCTTAAAAAGCCTTGATTACAAACTTGACAATTTTTACATGAAACATTTTCTAAGCTGTGTTGCGTTCCATGCGCGCGGGATCTTCTTTCCATTCAAATCTTTTAAAGCGTATGCGCCTTTTCTCAATTCTTCCGAGACTTGATAAGGTCCCTCCCAATTGGGGGACATCTTTCCCGGGGGTATCGCGCGGCTAGCTTCATTGTTTCGAAGGACAAAATTATTCTTCTTGAAGTGGCATTCTTTCACGCGCTGATTGTTATACTTTTCTAGTTTTTTCTTGTATTTGGCTTCACTGATGATAGCCGCTTCTCTGCGCCCTTCAAGTAAGTTGAGATCCAACCTTCTTTCGCGCTCGTTATCAATCTTACTCATCATGAGCACTCTATGGGATGGGCATCCAATTTCTGCTGGAATCATAGCCTCCGTTCCATAGGTTAGGCTGAACGGGGATTCGCCATTGCTGGTTTTGCTTAATGTCCTGTGCGTCCACAGGACATTAGGTAGCTCCTCGACCCATGAATGGGATTCTCCCTCCAACCTTTTCTTCAGCCCATTTAGCAAGCTTTGGTTCGCGCGCTCCACTTGGCCATTCCCCTGAGGGTGGTATACTGAAGTGAAGATTTGGTTGATGCGCAATTCCTTGAGCCAACTGGATATCTTCCTGTCGGTGAATTGTTTGCCATTGTCGCTCACAATTTCCATGGGCAGGCCAAAACGGCATATGATGTGGCTCCAAATAAATTGCTACATCGCCTCGGCTGTGATTTTTGCTAGTGGCTTGGCTTCAACCCATTTTGTGAAGTAGTCTACTGCCACTACCAAAAATTTTACTCGCCCTTGCGCTTGCGGTAGGGGACCCACAATATCGATTGCCCATTTGTGGAAAGGCCATGCGGAGGTCACCGGAATCAAGTTGTTCTTTGGCCGCATGGTGTTTGGCGCATAGCTCTGACACGCTTTGCATATTTGGATCTCTTTTAACGCGTCCAAGTACATGCCTGGCCAATAGTAACCTGCGCTCATTGCCTTGGCAACCACCATGCGCGGGCCAGCATGTATTCCACAGATTCCTTCGTGTATCTCTCTGATCACATAGCTTGCTTCCTCAGCATCTAGGCATTTCATGAGCGGTCCAAGATAAGAGCGTCGATATAATGTACCATCAAGCAGTTCATAGTTCTGCGACTTGTGTCTTATCTTCCTCGCCTGTGCGCGATCGTCCGGTACCTTTCCCCCCCTTCAAGAATTCCATTATTGGAGTTATCCATGATGAAGGGGTTGTATGAATTACAAGGACAGACTTCGCTCCCACCGACGGGTTGCTCATTACTTCTACCCTGACATCTTTGCCAAAGTGATCGAAGCTGGTTGATGCCATCTTACTCAGCGCGTCAGCAGACTTGTTTTCACTGCGCGGAATATGTATGATTCTGAAGAAGTCAAATTGCTCGATGAGCTTTTTCGCCTGCTCTAAATACAGAGGCATGGTGTTCTCCTTGGCATAATAAAGGCCATTGACCTCTGCTGCTACCAAGTATGAATCAACATGGGCCTCTAGCTTTTTAACTCCGAACTTGTGCGCGATACGCAGACCAGCCAGCAGGGCTTCATACTCAGCTTCATTGTTGGTGCTCTTGAAATCCAACCTGATTGCGTAAGTATACTCATGACTTTCTGGATCCACCAGCTTGAGGCCTGCGCCGGACCCTTCATTGTTTGAAGCTCCATCAGTGAATAATCTCCAAACATTTTCTTCATTATTGGCTCGCGGAGGGTCTACCTCGCGCTGAGCCTCTTCAATTTTTCCTTCAGGGATTTCTGCGATGAAATCAGCTAAGACTTGTCCCTTTATTGCTGGACGGGGCTTATAGGCGATCGTGTGCTCTTCTAATTCCAGCGGCCATTTTGTCAGCCTTCCTGAGAGTGCGGGACTCCGCAAGACTTGCTGGATGTTGTAACCAGTCAGAACTTCAATAGGATGACTATTGAAATATCTATGAAGCTTGCGCGACGCGTGTGTTAGTGACAAAACTAACTTTTCCATGATGGAGTAGCGTCTCAGGATCTGTCAGCACCCGACTCACATAATAGATAGGTGTTTGGATTCCCTTGCGATCCACCAACAACACTGCGCCGATGGCGCGCTCTCCTGCTGACAGGTACAATGTTAAAGTTTCGCCAAGAAGTGGAGCTGTGAGCGCAGGCAGATTTATCAGACATTCTTTTATCTCACTGAAAGCTTGCTCGGCCTCAGGCGTCCACTTGAATTGGCTTTTCTTTAGGCAATTTCTCAATGTGTTAACGAATGGGGTAGATTTGCTTGCATGGTTCGCTAGGAACCTGTTGATAGATACCAATCTACCATTCAACTTTTGAACCTCTTTTATGGTGGATGGTGAGGGCATGCCAAGGATAGCCTCCACCTTCTCTGGGTTCACCTTGAAACCATCCTTGGTGACCATTATACCGAGAAATTTCCCTTCTTCTACGCCAAATGTGCATTTGCTCGGGTTGAGCTTCATGTTTACTTCCTTTAGGCGCCAAAGGGTTTCTTCAATGTCTTTGAGCATTTGTTTCTCCTCCTTGCTTTTGATCACCAAATCATCCACGTAGACTTCTAGGTTTCTTCCAATTTGCTCGTTGAAAACCGCGTCCATGAGTCTTTGGTAGGTGGCTCCCGCATTCTTCAAACCAAAGGGCATTTTTGTGTAACAAAAAACACCCTTGTCGGTTCTGAAGGCAGTCTTGTCCTCGTCTTGTGGTGCCATTTGAATTTGGTGATAGCCCTTATAGGCATCCAGAAAACATTTGAGCTTAAATGGCGCCACGGAGTCCACCTTCGCGTCAATGTTTGGGAGGGGGTAACAATCTTTTGGACATGCTTTGTTGAGGTCTTTGAAGTCAATGCACATCCTCCATGACCCGTTGCTCTTCTTTACCATCATAGGATTGGCTACCCATGTCTGGTATCGTATTGGGCGGATGATGTTTGCGCGCAGTAGATCCTCTACTTGCGCATTCATGGCCTTTGCCTTCTCATCCCCCATGATTCTCTTCTTTTGAGCAATTGGCTCTACGGACTTGAACGTGTTGAGAGAATGTTGCGCCAGGTCTCGCGGAACCCCAGTCATATCGGAATGTTGCCACACGAAGACCGACATATACGTTGTGAGCAATCTTTTCATTCTCAACCTTGTGTCGTCTGATATCGTAGCTCCAATTGTGATTGTTTGCTCTGGGAATTTTGGGTTGAGAATCCATTCCTCTGGCGCGTTGTTTGCCATTGGAAGTTTCATTCTCCCTTCCCGCGGAATACTTGTCACTGCGCAAAAATGATCTCGGTATACAAATGTTACACCTGTTGGTGTTGGGAACCCCAACGCGCCGTGCGCTGGCGACGGTATGGCGTTGAATTGGGCAATCGTTCCTCTACCCAAGATCATATTATGGCATGAAGTGGTGGGCAAGACCAAGAAGTTGACAATTTCAGCTCGCTTGTGTTTCTCATCCCCCATAGTTAGTTCAAATTGTATCTGACCTAAGGGGTGAATGATTTCATTTGAAACACCCGAGATTGGTGCATTCACAATTTCGAGCCTTGCTTGGTCTGCTGGATCCAACTTCCTGAAACATTGCTCATACATGATGTCTGATTCACTGCCAGTGTCCACCAGGACTTTTGACACTTCATAATGAGCAATGTGTGTAGTGATGACTAGAGGACTGCTGATAGAAGGGCCTCCCCTGATTCTTGGGAAGATTACTTGTTGCTCACGCCAATCTCCTTGGACTTGCGCGCTTCTCTTTTTCGATCTTTGCCCTTGCCTTCCTCCCTCGGCTACACAGATTCTTTTGAACTTTTTGCTGGCTGAGGCTCCATCTGGTTGTTCATTCTCTGGTCTTGGGTTTTTCACCAGGTGAGCCAACTTGCCTGATTTCACATCTCTTTCAATCGCATCCTTCAAATGGTGGCATGCATCGGTGTTGTGCCCTGTGGACTTGTGAAACTCACAATACTTGCCACTGTTTGGTGGTCCCTTATAGTGTAGTGGCTTGGGGCTTTTGAACTGGACATTCTCTGTGCTTATCACTTGTGAAGGCGTTTTAGTGAGGGGAGTCCATATTCTTGGTAGAGGTCTGTTAGGCTCTCTGCCCCCTTCCCTCTTGTCACCCTCTCCGCGATTACGACTGTCTTTTTGGGGCTGGGGTGAGCTTGGTTGCGCCTGCTTTTCTGCGGGAGAAAAACTGGTTTGTTGCAACCTGGACCATACAGAGTTTTGTTTGCCCCTCCTTTCGTTGTTGCGCGGTGCTTCTGCTTGGTGCCCTCTTTCTCTTGCTCTATCTAGGGCAATTTGTTTTTCATTTCGCGCGAAGACTCGCGATGCTTCCATTAGCTTGGCCCAAGTGGTTGGCATGCCATCTCTGCTCACGAGAGCTCTACGGAGTTGATCACTGCGCGCACCTTGTATAAAGGCCACGTGCAAGAGTTGCTCAGTGATACCTCCAATTGCAAGAGATTCCTGATTGAAACGAGTTATGTAGTCTTCAATCATTTCATCATTCCTGCGCACGCAGTGCATGATGTCATCAGGGTCGCGCGTGTGTCTGCGCTGCTGTACGAAGTGAGCTTGGAACTTCTCCAATAGCTCTTCGAACCCATCGATTTGCCCAGTCGGCAAGCTTTCGAACCAGACACGCGCCGCGCCCGTGAGGCAGCGAGCAAACATGTGACACCATGTTGGCATCGTCCAGCTTTCTAGGTTTCCAGTGTTATAAAAACCTTGTAAGAAATCGTCTGGATCTGTTGTGCCATCGTACTTGCACAACCCACTTGGCATCTTGGTTTTGTGTTGAATGGGAGCCTTCGCGATGCGCTCAGTGAATTTTGAATGCTTCACCAAGATGGCTGGCCTGTACGGTGTGGTTACATCCACTTGCCCTCTCGCTGGTGGGCTGTACGGTGTGTACAGATCCAGATCGGCTTTGGCTCCAGGCGCCATGTTCATGTGCGCGCGGAGCTGTGAGCCTCCTGCATGAGTATCTCGCGTCTTCCTCATGTTGTGCACTTCTTCATCACTAAAATCAGCGTGTTCAGTGTGAACAGAGTGACCATCTTCCGGCGCGCGCGCCCTTTTTGTTGTTTCGTTGAATGGTTTGCTTATCAAACGCGAGCCTTTGTGTTAGGTCGGCTAACTTTTTGTGTTTGACCAGCTCATTGTATTTGTCCATTAAACGCCGTTGTTCGTTTATGAGCCATTCTTTAGGGTCATTTGTTTCATCTTCTGGACCCATTGGTCCTTTTTGTTTCGCGCCGGTCAAATTTTGGAACGTGAGATCGTCTGGAGGAGTTTCAGTCTGGCTATGAGGAGTTGTGATGAAGGGATGGTTACTGGTGATGTGCGCAGAATCACGCGGCACCATCAGAAACTGCTGTCCCTCATTAACATCCTCACGCTCAATATCCTCCAGAACTTGATCGCTGTTTCGAACACCAGAAACCATGGTGAAATTTTTCAGAGAGAACTGATGAGATTTTGTTGCCGTTGTAACAGGTGATGGCGCCATTGAAGAAACGTGGATCGGCTCACTGGTAGACGATCAACTTTCCTCGGGTATGAGTATGCTATTTCACCGATGGTTCTCCGGAGTATGAGTTCTTCCACCTACAAAACTAGCAGCACCGTGAACTTACCCCTCAGAAAGGGACAGAGGGGTCCTCTTTGGGGTAACCCTCCGGTGTGAGAATAAGAGATTGTAGGAGAAGATAATAATAATCTGAGAGTGAGTAAGGAATTGGAATGTATTTTCTTGCTTACCTCCCCTTGTGGAGGTGGTGTGGTATTTATAGTGTTAGGGTTTCCAATCATTGGGCTCAGATCCCATTAGGGCCTTTTTGGCCTCCTCCTATTGCTTTGCGCCATGTGTCCTTAGGACACCTGGTGCTTTTTCATTGATTATTCTCTGACCCAGGCATTTTACCTGACCCATGTGCAATCACGTGGTAGCACATGGGTTTTGCTGAGTTGTCCACCTTTCATTGGCAGCTGTCAACATCAGCATATTCTTATTCCTTAAAGGATACCTTCTGGAAGGTTGTCTGACGAGCACAATCAAGGTTGTCCTTATCCTGATTTGGATAAGGACGAGGTTGATTATGTGCACGTGTGATATGCGCCTATCCTGAGGATGCGCAAAGTCTTCTCTTTATTCTCACGCGCAGATGTTTCATGCGCAGATGTGATATGCGCAAGCATATGTGATGCGTGAGCACGCGCAGATGCGCCACGCGCAGATGCGCCACGCGCAGATGTGATATGCGTGAGCATATATGGTGCGCGAGCATGTGATACGCGTGAGCATATGTGATGCGTGAGCATATATGATATGCGTGAGCATATGTGATGCGTGAGCATATGTGATATGCGCCGTGCGCATAGGTTTTGGCTTTGTGCCTTCATGATAGCTTGATTTCAAGCATCTTGTCTATATCTTGTGGGTTGACCCGCCCCGCTCGATGTTAAAAGTTGAAAGGTTAAGAAAAACAACAATGACATAGACGCAGGTCCAAATATACACATATGGATATAAATAATATGTATTTTGCTTTATATTGAAAATATTGTTACACAATAGTTTAAGCAGAAGAAAGAATTATTTGTGTTTCGAGATATTTAAACCAGCGTTTATGTTTTAAACATTGAACAAATAATATATATATATATATATATATAAATATATAAAACAGAGTATATTATTAACATATATATAGTAATATAAATGTTACGTAAGTGATAACCTTAAACTTTAATATATAGTAATTAAATAAATACATTTAAAGAATTAAAAACCATGTATGAAGATTTCACTGACCGATTGTCACATTTTCATATTATCACTAATCTCAAACATGTCTAATCTAACTATACTATTAAACCAATGCACTTTAACTTAACTTAGCATCTTCCTATTAGTGGTTTCTTAAACTTTTCATGTATATCTAGCACTTCTTTAATTTTCATATGAATAAAATAAATAAAAAATAAATTAAAATAGTATTCAACCAATTCTCTTTAATGATTATTAATTATTAATATCTATTATTTATATTACTACTATTATCCTGTATCCATTATTCATTATAACGTAATTTAATCTAAAAACCCAAATCAATTATCTTCTCTTTCACGCCTCCATTCTCTTCACGCCTCCATTCTCTTCCACGGATCTCTACCTTCATTTCATTTATCCTACAAATTCACCGTCCACCATCGATGAAATTTTTCACCAGCCGAACATTTAATCTACAACATACCGGCCTACCCATGACTGTGTTTACAATCCATCAACGTTACTACCTATCACTTAAATCATCAGGTTTTATTTTTGTATGTTGATTCAAATGAAACTGTATACTTTTTTTTTTATTTCATACACAAATTTAGGTTTCTCATCAGGTTTAATTTATTTTAAATAATTAATTGATATTTCATCTATCAAATTCAATATAAAACAACCTAACCAGTGATTACGTATTTAAATTTACTATAATTGGTATTAATTTTAGATTTATGAAATTTGACCGATTGACTAATTAAAAATATAACCGTTGGAGTATAAATTGAGATCCTTAATCAATTTTTTTATATTAGGGAAACATCAACCATTTGATTAAGGATTACTTTAATTACGGAATCTCAAAATTATAATAAATTATTATATATACGTGGTATATATTATTTTAACATAACCATTGAATCAACCATATGATTAAGGATTTAAATATACCATCATGATTCTAATTTTTAAATATATGGTAATTGATAATTATTATGTGTTACCACATCTTATATCAATTACATAATTATTCAATTGTTGTTTAATTATATTAATGGTAATAAATAAAAAAGAAATTAGTAAGTTATTTTTGCACAACTTATATCAATTACTTAATTATTCAATTGCTGATTAATTGTATTATGTTGATTAATTCTATTAATTTCAACCATATGATTAAGGATATAAATATATCATAATTTATTACTCCCTCCGTCCCATTATAAGAGTCCTAGTTTGATTTTTCAAGCCTTTATTGTTAAACTTTGACCGACAATATTTTTGTGTGTGTTATATAATACTTGATGTAAAATATATGAATGGATTGGGCTTTAAATGTATTTTACATTGATATATTTTTCATCAATTATTATATGACACGAGCAAAAATATTTACGGTCAAGGTTGCAAAAGAAAGACTTGAAAAGTCAAACTATGACACTTTTAATGGGACGGAGGGAGTATAATTTTAGATATAGGGTAATTGATAATAAATTTTAGATTTACGGAATTATCGAATTGATGATTAATTATATTAATGTTAATAAATAAATTAGTAAGTTATTTTTCTACATTAATAAGTTTATGTTGTAGGTTAAAATATGGTGTAGATTTTAAGATATCAATTTTAATTATTTTGCATTTATAATATAATTTAACGACATTACATTCAATTATTTCAAAAATTTGAAATCCCCTAATGCAGATCTCCTAATTTTCTTCTATAATTTAAGGTTATTCAAAATCCTTAATTTTGTGTTTTTAATTAATTACATTTATACCTTCTTTCTTTATTCAACTATCTAAAAATTCAATCATTTACTACTTATGTATAAATACTATGACTTTCACACAAGAATTCTTACACCATCACACCCGATTTAGCAAAAACGAATTTGCTTGTTTGTAAGGTTTATATTTTTGGTCGTGCTTATATAATTCATTTTTTTTTAGTTGCTTGGTTAAAAGTTTTATTGTTCAGAAATTAATATTTTGTTTATTTTTAATTTTTCACCACCAGGAAGATGGAGCCAACAAACATCACAATATTGAACCAATTAGATGTGCTTAACAGTGACTGTCCTCAAGGTGCGTATTTTGAAACTATGGCGTCTCAAGGACAATTAAAACCCGGAGAAGATTGGTCGATAGAAATGATTTTGCAAGACGAAATGGTATTGATACACATTCATTAGTTTTAGTATATTATTCATACAATTTTGTACTAATGTTAATAATTATGTATTAGGGTAACATAATTCAAGCTTATGTAAGGAAGACTTGCATCCACAAGCATAATATGTGGCTTGGTGAGAACAGGTCGTTGATTGTTAGGAAAGCTTCACTTTGCTGCATTTTGGGATTTTAAATAATATTCTTTTTATTGAGAAAGTTTCTACAAATATATGATAGCGGTCAATTAAACTTAGAAAATGATATTTCATAGCAATTGTTTGTTGGAACCATAAAATGTAAATAAGTAAAAAGTATTTATTACAAATTCATATGTCATAATTGTTTAGTATGGTTATTTTTTTAATTATTTGTTCTTAGACCTCTAGACACTTTCAGTATGATTCACATTTAATTTTTTAAATTTGTGCCACATTGACCTTTGACCTGTCATCAAGAAATGTGTAGAAAACTAAACAAAGAAAAATTACTGTTGAACAAACTGGTCTTGATTTTCTTCCCTTTATATCCTTAGAAAAATGCTTGCCACACAGAACAAAAGAATATAGGTAATTTGCTTATTGGTGTAATTTTCTTTAAAAATGGTTTATAATTCAATATATGTGGGTTGAGTAATTGATCAAGCTTGTGAATTTCATGTGAATCGGTTGATCATATTTATTATTTTTTGCAACATCGATATTATACATACCAACCATGATAAACTATTCAGTCATGGCGCCTTCTAAATCACATATGTTTATGTTCAATGGCTCGCTCTAGAACGTGAAAACATTAACTTATTTCAGTTAATAACATGTCAATGGATCAAAGGTATATTTATTTCATTTCAGAACTTCACATAATAATATAACTATGTGCACAATATAACACCAATCTAACACCAATAATAAATTTATTAATTATTTATATATACATATAGCAAAATACAATAACTTATTAAAGTTGTTAAAATCTCGGTTTGAATTGTTGTAACTGTGCCAGTCATGGTTGGATTATTTGATTAAATTTTTAATTTATATGGATAAACATATATAAGTATGATAACTTCCAATTTAAATTCAATAATGGACCATAACCTTGGTTTGACATTTCCAATTATAATTTTATTATTTAAAATTTTAATTTATACGTAGATGCATACATTAAGTATCATAACTTCCACTCTAATTTCATTCCATGGTCTCAGTTTAAATTAAATCAATTTGAAACAACATTCCTTTTTTAATCGACCATTAATTAATATATCTATTAAAAAGTAGTCATAAAATATTTTGGTTTACCATATATTGCTTAGTCAATACATTTATAAAAATTTAGAAACACATATGATATTCATTATTTGTTATTTGGAAACAATATAAGTATATTTTTAAATTTTGACATTTTCATAGATAATTAAATTTTATATAATTTTACAATATTATAATTATAGTAAATATAACTGTTAATAATTTCATTTCAAAAGTAATTCAACATTTACTTCAATCGTATAACACATCACTAATTATTTCACTTTTTACACCAATTCTCTGCAACTCATTCTTTTTATTAACATTCAAGGTCTATAATTTTATTTTATATTAGTACATTCAAGGTCTACTTTATCATTTTACAAACAGGCTAATGGAACAAGCCAATATTATACTGTTGAATGATCACAATGTCCAAAAAGAGTATTGTGTTTTGAAAGTTCGTATTCTAAAGATGTGACATTTGAAGGACAAAAGAAAACTAAACGAAGACGATCAATAGAGACGATACTAATAGATTGTAACATCCCGAAATTTCTGGAATAATTTTTAATGTATTATTTACGTCCGGTGAATTAATTGAGTTAGTGAAACAATAGTAATATAATAATAAAAGTGGGTTAGGGACTTGGATTATTAAGAAAGACTATGGGCTTAGACCCATGCCCCATGATCCATAGTATATAAACCATGATTATCCTTTAATCCCTCATTCTCATCCATTCCATACACCATCCAAAACACACTTAAGCTCTCTCTCATATTTCTCTCTTTTTCTAACCGAAACCAAGAAGAAGAACCGATCCCGACCTGAGGTAACGATAGTATGATATTGTATGGACCCAAACCCACTAGATTTCGTCGTGAAACGACGAGCCGACACCCTTAAACCGTTAAAGTCACGAGATTTGGGTGGAATCAGGTATAAACCGATCAAAAGATGAGCTTTGGGGTCACCCTAGCTCAGATCTGGATCAAACGGGACGGAAAACGGTTAAAAACGGTGGAAAATAACTGAGATCTCGCTTTTCCGGCGATGACGGCGCCGGAAAAGGTGTACAAGGTTAAAAGAATGTCAGGGAATATTCTGACATTCTCTGACCTAACTGTAGTTAGTTAGCGGGTACTTAACGAATTAGGAGACAATTCGTTATTCCATTCGTTAAGAGGAGACAACGAAATAGTAACAGTTCGTTGAGAAGTTCGTTAAGGAGAAATACCAAATCAGCGGTAATTCGTCATGCCCATTCGTTAAGGGAAATAACGAATTAGCAGCAGTTCGTTATGATAATTCGTTAAGGCCAGTTCGTTATAAAGACCAATTCGTTATATGGACCAATTCGTTATGAAGTCCAGTTCGTTATAAAGATCAATTCGTTATATGGACCAATTCGTTATAAAGGCTAATTCGTTAAGAAATAACAAATGAGCCCTTCGTTAACGAACTGGATAACGAAGTGGACTTTGAAAGAATGATAGAAAGGTCCCTGGACTTAGAATAAAGGGTTTAATTACATTATAGCCCTTGAACTTTATTAATTTACGAAAGATACGTTTGCAGGTTAATGAATAACGATTAACTAACTGGTAAGGATCAATGAAGTAAAACCGGCTTAGACGATTAAGACTAAATAAGCAAACGGTTAAGAATGGCGAGAGCGGTATTTAATATTGTGTTTATTAAACAGTTAGTCGCGCACAACAGAAGAGGAATAACTATTAACGGTGAACGTAACCGAGCTCAGGTGACTTTCTAGCCCCATTTCCTTGTTATGTTTCCGGGGTTGTGTGCATACTCGATGTGAAGTGTGAACACTTACCTTAAGTGGTAAGTGTATGCTATAAATGCTATATGAGTTAGCTAATATATTGTGGCTACGAATGAAAGTTTGTCGGTGCGTGAACGATCATCGGATATTGCACGTATCGCCAATGAGAATGATCTCCAAATGGTTATTAGTGTGTGTGAAAGCTTGATGTGACTTGCTTATTATGTAAATGATGACCTGATAGGAAGTGTGTTGTAGACAAGTAGAATAAAGTGTGATAGGAGTGAGAGGAGTCTAGTAAGGGTGCTAGTGGCATGACGATAGTTCATGGTAGGGTAAGCCTATACGTGCCTTTGTTATTAAAGTGGCATAACGTGAGTTTGTGGTACGACAAGCCTATACGTGCCTCCGTCATAAAAGTGGCATAACGTGAGTGCGTGGGAGGGCAAGCCTCCATGTGCTTCCATAAACAAGTGGCTAAGTCGTTAGGAGGCAGTTAAGTGGTTAAGAAATAATGTGAACATATTAGACAGAGGACTACGTGTTTTCGGGCACATACATAATTGCATGTAGTGGTTGTATGGTATGCTGCTTGATTAACTAGAACTCACTCAGCGTAGCTGACTTTTTGTATGCACGCAGGTGAACAAGCTAAAGAGCTAGCATGAGGATAGCACATGGCATGGATTGAACGGCTGGCATCTGAAGATGGAAGAAATGATGTTTTAAATATGATATTTTATGTTATGGTTTCAAAAAAAAGATTAAATGTTTTGTAACGAATGATTTAAGTTAACGTTTCCGCGAAAGTTTTAATTAACTCTGATTTGTAGAATTGTGTTTATAAGTAAATCTGTCGCTAAAGTAGGGCACCGGGATCGGGGCCTTACATAGATGAGAGGGTAATTTATCATTCTTTAAATGTTTTTCAAAACCATATTACTATTTGTTTTAACTTTTTGTCTTAGAGTGGAAGGGGCACTCATGGGTATTATCCATGCACCAGTCAATCATGCACTGCCATCTCATTTCTACCCTTTTGTACCCATAAATCACAATATCGTTGGCGGCACATACCCACAAATACCCTAGAACATTTATATGTAATAATAATAATTAACACACATTTATGTTTTCCAACATTCATATATTCTTCATGGCAAGGGTTTGCCATGAATTGCAATTTGGCAATCTACCCACATGGGTCGGGGTGGGTTTGCTTTGTGGGTTGGAACCCATGAAGCTTACCCATACATGTGCCCCTTCCCCTCTTATAACTAACATTATATTCAATCATAATGAATTAAAAAGAGCAATAGAATTCAAGTATACATGATAATACAATGTATCTTCCGACATGATGTGTTCCTACGTGAGAATGAAACCAACTTGGTTATTATTGCTTAGCCTTAGTGGAAGTGGAACATGTGGATGGATATGAAACCACATGACATGAATGCTTAGTTGACTTCAAAATGTTTATTAAGATTCCAAATAGTTTTGTGATTCCAATTTATATGAATAGTCCAAGATTCCAATTTTTTTACGGGATTCACCAAACGTTTATTTATATTCCAAACATTTATTAATTTTATCTTTGCCCCAATCTAAATTTATTTTTTATGTTGATTAATATGTAAAACTTTATTAATTAGATAGAAAAAAATATATCTTATATGAAGCTATAAAAAAACATATTATATTGATTCAAAAATAAATAATCTAATATTCAAATATATAATCATATTTCTTTACGTGACGAGTTTCCTAATTTCTACCCGTGTAGTGCACGAGTTAATAACCTAGTTATCACTAAAGCATATATGCCATTTATGTATTACTCACCCTATCCCAATGAAGTAAACCGACCTCAATTAGATTCCATCCATGTTATTAACGACATGAGACTTTTATGTTGGAAAGGAATTGAGTGTGTAAATGAGAGACAAAATAAGAATATATATATATATATATCAATCAATCAATCATACCCAGTGAAGTCCCACCAACAGCAAGCTATAAGTAGGGCATGGGGAGGGTGGGATGTAGGCACACCATACCTCTATTCAAAGAGATAAAGAAGTGGCTTCCAGAGAGACCCTCAGCTCTAAACTACATATGTTTTTGGAGCAATACATATGAAATCAAAGTGCAACAATAATATATAAATATTAATAATACTAATAATAATAACAGTAATAATAATAATTCAAATACTATATGTATGTAAAGAGCATACCATTCTGGCGTGTGACCAAAATAAGGGAAATAAAAGCCCTAAGGTATTCCTTTCTTCCTAAAAATCCATAAATTTAATTCTACTTCTCCAAAAATTCCTATCATCCGTCATGTCATCGGAGAGGTTTAGGTCTATCAAAACACGCCTAATCCTCTCGTCCCAAGCCATGGAATATAATAAAATAAGATATATATGGACATATATAGAAAAAGGTACAGAGGAAATGAGTGATGATGGGGGTAACAGCCATGAAAATAAACAGGTAGAAAGAGCGAGTTCCGAGTCCCGAGGTTCCGGCGGTTTAAGCCCCAGTACGCGATATAGAATAGAAGTGTTACTCATTCAAGCTTAAGCATATAAACTCCGAATACCCGTGTAAGGTAGGGATTCCGCTTAAGTTATTATTTTATTATATTCCATGGCTTGGACCCTAGTCGTGGATATAGGCTATATCTTGATCAAGAATTATAAAAGTTAACCAAAAGTAATGTTTCTTTAAAAATTAAGAAATATAGAATTTTATATACTTGAGAATATAGTTAAAATATTATTCTTCATGATTAAGAAATATAAGTTTTTACCTACAAAAGGTATAGTCAAAATAGTATTTCTTCGTGATTAAGAAACATGAGATTTTATATACAAAGGTTATAGATAAATGACGTTTTTTCTTGAAGAAGAAACCTATATTATAGATTTTTCTTCATGAAAAAGAAAGTCAGTACATGATTAGCAAATAAAGAGAAAGAATTCATATCCAAAATATTTTATTCAAACAAATCATCAATCAAGGTTTAAAGCTATCAAAACCAGACTAAAGGTCTGTAGCCGGATCAAGAGACGATCTGGGTATTTACAAATCTATTTGTTTATAGGTTAATCATCAATCATTCATAAAGGTTTTCAAACGAGATCACCAAGTCATTTAGAATAGACGATCACAGGTGAATACGTTAAACCTTTTAAATCAGTCAAGATAAACGAGCAGTTTATCTTAACAAAGTCAGTCAAATATTTTTAAGGGATTACGTGATCCCTAATTTACAAGATAGAAAATAGAAGCAACTCAGACCGAGTACACATGTGTCTGGATCCAAATATAATTCGTCTAGTATTTCATTCAAGGCTACGTGGCCGTAGACTCGAGATCATAATGAAAGTTCTCCAATGGGCATCAGTTCCAGGAGAACCGTAATTATGTGTGTATAGAAGTGGCATAAATCCCAGAAATAAGAGACGTTTCTGCTGAGATTGTTCAAGAAAACTATATTGTTAGTCAAAAAAAGATTTATTAAATGTTTTTAGAGTCAACGATTCACCAACATATTACTGACTTATTTTCCCCCCACATTTCAAGAAATAAAGTTAGCACATGTGGCAAGGAATTATAGCCATCCATGAAGTTAGATGTTCGAAAGCCAGAGATGACTCAGTTTTAAGTATTAAAATATTGCAAAAAATATTTATACAAGTTTTATGAATTATTCACTCGGATGTTTATTATCCGAGAAGTTTCCAAATAAATTAATATTTTATTATAAAGAATTACAAATAAATTAATATTTCAAAATATATTAAAAGACTTTCGCTAAATAACCGCAACTCTGATATATTTAAAAAACATGTACCAACTATTGGTCACACGCCTATGCCCTAAGTCGGGGTGTGACAGGTGGGTATCAGATCCATCGATCTTAGCGAATTAGGTATTTAACAATACATAGGCTTTATGATAGTCATTAGTATTCAATTAAGGATATTAAAGAAATAATCATTGAATGATTAAAATGATACGGATAAGATATAAACAAGTACGGATAAGATAGGAAAACACACTCCTATTCCTAATATAACCTCGTACAGATGTCCGATCATCAATCCAGCCAAGAATCATTTCAGCCTCGATCCGGTAAAGGAAAATGATATATGGGAACATATTTATTCCCACTTCCTATATCTAGTGATGAAAATTCATACCAAACAACAATGAAGGAAGATTCAGATTCATTTGATTCTGACATTCCACTAGTTCAGATTTTTCCAAATCAGAACACGTATGGAATCGAATCAAGTAGATCAAAGAAAGCAATGATGTCGAAAGGAAAAGAAATAATGACCTACCAGGAGAAAATCCTCAGGGAAAGGCATATTATAATTATTCCACAATTCAAGATCGTTGATTTGCTCCTCAAGGTGAATGTCACAACGCAGATTATAAAGAAAGACATGACATTGAAGATAAATCAACTAATTATGAAATAAATGTCACTAAACTAGCTAAAGCAATGCTCAAGAAGGAAGTGGATATTGAAGAATAGCAACAAGAAAAAGAAAAAGGAGAAAACACCAATTAGGACAACAAGATCAAGAAATTTATTGTTCGCTGGAAAAAGTAGACAAAAAGATTGTAACAATTATAAAAGAGTACAGTTATAATAAAAATGTGCATAAATATAAGATATATTCTAAATTTCCTTGAAATAATTTATGTATCTTTTAAAAAATTATGCCAAGAAAAGATTGCACAAAATCTCAAAGTAATCCTTCCAGTATGTATGGAAATGAGAGAATACTAGCTAGAAGATTAAGGAAAGGTCCATGTGAACAAAATCCAAAGAAAATGATCTGCTTCAAGTCAACGCCAGACATAATAAAGGAAACAAAGAAATGGACCTTAGAAAGATAATTAATAAAATTCTCATGGTCTACGTATACATAAGAGATGTACTAGTTAAACAACGAAAGGAAAGTATTGCTGTGTCTCAAGAACATCATCACTAAGATGTTTGAAAAATAATATAATAATGATGAGATACGAAGAATTATCATTTCATACGATTATCCCAAACATCATTCCTTTAAACAAATAATAAACAACTAAATTATGCCCTGCACATAACCTCAAGAAAAAGGTAGTTAAGGTCCGAGAAAAGAAAAAGAAAGATCAGAATTATATCCTCTCAAATTACGACAAAATTGTTAAACGTTTCATAATTAGATTGATCTCTTGTATTTGTATCATTTGTTTCAAGTGCCATGCAAGTATTTTATCATTTGTATATATATATAAGAATTTCTTTCATACTAAATTAAATTCTGTTTACAGATTGTCAAATCCAAACAATAAAAAAAACAATGACGAAGCTTCAATTCAAAGAAGCAACAAGGATATGTCCGAACCTGCACAGGAGATTCCTGAGCAGTATTTGGTTAAAATACAAGAAATGATTCATAACGCAATGAATCCTCTCATCGATGCAATGAAAGAAGGGTCACACAAAACTAAAACTCAACATTCAAATATATCTGCTAGAACTCATCCATATCGAAATCCTTCTCATCATGAAGAAAATGTTCATAGCTCCAACGCTGAGAGAAAATTCAAGAAACAATTAGTAATCCAAGGCTATAGTTTCAAGAACTTCAAAGCCTATGAACCAAAAGAATTCTATGGCGATAAAGGTGCCATATCAACTTTACGATGGCTTGAAGAAATCAATTCCATTGTTATCATCAACCAATGTACTGATATTCAAAAGATTCAGTACTCCTATCAACACTTTAAAGGCGAACCTTTGGAATGGTGGAATACCCTGGTCATGTCAAAGGATAGAGAAACTATGTACCAATTGAAGTGGGAAGCATTCAAAGAACTTGTGCTACAAAAGTCCTGTCCCATGCTTGAAAATGATCTTATTCAAACTAAGTTTTTGAACCGAAAGGTGGAAGGCACTAGCCTCAAGGAATACAATACTAAGTTTCATGAGTAATGTAGATTGGTATCACACTTGGTAACACCGGAATCAAACAAATTGACACGCTATATTTGAGGTTTACCTCGGGAAATTAGAGATATGGTTAGATCTTATTTACCTCAAACCACTGATTCAACCATGGAATTAGCTGGTTATCTCATGAATGGTCTTATCAAAAATCAAGAAGAATATAAGATTGGAAAATGGAAGAGAGAGGAAACCGAGGAAAAGAAATCAATGAAAAACAAAGAAAAGGAGGAAGGGTCGTTTAAATTCACAAGAACAATCTGCCAGAGCTGTGGAAGAAGACATCATGGGACGTGTTTAAGACCAACCAATCTTCCCAAAACATTCCATTGGTAACATGTATCTTCTGCAAGAAACTCGGTCATTCGGAAGATAATTGCAGAAGGAAAACAGTTGTATGTTTAGTTGTGGAGAAAACAGACAATTCAGCTCAGAATGTCCGAAAAAGACAAACAACGCAGGTGGAAGCAGTGCTTAGAGAGGAAATGCTAAGATAAATATGTTAAACATACAAGATGCATCCGCCAAACAATAATAAAAGTAGACAAGAGTATGCCAGATGAATGTTCAAGATCCGACGACATTAGAAATAACTAATAGTTTAGTTAACTCTTGTAAACTGCTTGTAAACTTGTTTTAAACGAGAAGTTTTGTAATGGAAAAAGGGTATTAAAATCCCTAATGTAAATAAAGAAAGATATTAGCATACAGATGTAAGGCCCCGTTACCAGTGCCTCACTTTGGGTGTTGGATTTACTCATAAACACGGTTCTAAATATCAGAGTTAATTAAAACTTTCGCGGAATATAAAAACTTGCATTAACATTCATAACATTTCATAACTTGTCTTAAACAAACATCTTGTCTTTCAAATTAACCATCAATAAACATAAAACATCTTGAGTCTTCAGATGTCAGCCTCTTATTCTTCTGCCATGTGCCCCGCTCAAGCTAGTTGTCTCATTCTACTCACATGCGTGCATACTAAAAGTCAGCTACGCTGAGTGAGTTCTAGTTAATCAAGTAACATACAATACATTCATAATTACATACTTAACCTGCTTTGCTTTCTTTAATGTACATACATACATACTTTCGTTCATACTTTCATACCTTCGTTCATTATACACTTACTTACCTTCGTACTTTCTTTCTTTCATATTCATACCTTACGTTTTAAAGAGAATTACGCCATACTTTCCTCGAGTAATATTAGGGCCTGGTTCCCTCTTACCTCGATTATTATTAGGGTCCGGTTCCCTCTTGCCTCGAATATTATTAGGGTTTGGTTCCCTCTTTCCTCGAATATTATTAGGGTTCGGTTCCCTCTTGCCTCGAGTGTTATTAGGGCCCGGTTCCCTTTCGTACCATACTACCATACATTACATTTCTTTTTCATTATCTTTATAACATTCATACTTACTTTTCATAATATCATATATGCAATATTCATACATACTTTTTTTCACATACTTGTTTCATACTTACTACACTATACCTTTCTTAACAATATGTGCAATATCCGATGATCGTTCACGTACTGTTAAGCATTTATTCATAATATAAACATAACTATCACATTCATCATTAAGACATACACTTATCATTTAAGGTAAGTGTATTAACATTCACATTGAGTAGGCACAAAGTCCCGAAAACATAACAAGGAAATGGGGCTAGAAACTCACCTGGATCCTGCTACGCTCGCTGTTAACGGTTAATCCCTTCTTTAACTGTGCTCGGCTAACTGTACATTAATTACGTATGTCAATACTTGCCCTAATCACATTATTTGGGTTTTGGCTAAATGACTAAGTCTTGTATATTCAAATGGAGGGTCTAATCCACTAGAATACATTGTACTTGAACACACATCGTATTCGGTTACCCTCGTCTTTGCGTCCCTTGCATTCGAATACATTGTATTTGAATACCTTTATATTCGAATACAATTGTATTTGAATATATTGTATTCGACTACAATTGTATTTGAGATTAGGTATCGAATCATCCTTGTATTCTTTTGCTTATCTTTCTTTGCTGAATCGAATAGTATGATTTAGGTCACATTCTGAATTCTAAGGGGGTTGTATTCGAATTGGAGCATGGCAAGGCATTGTATTCGAAATGGCCTTTGTATGCGAATCATCAATGTATTCGACTATCTACATTGTAATCGAATCTATCAGTGTATGTGAGTCATGCATGTATTCGAGTATACCTATGTGTTCGAAGGTTTATATTGTATTCGACTTATAATGTAATCGATTGTGCACATTGTATTCGAGTCATAATGTAATCGAACATGCTTACTGTATTCGAGTCATAATGTAATCAAACAAGCATATTGTATTCGAGTCATAATGTAATCGAACATGCACATTGTATTCGAGTCATAATGTAATCGAACAAGCATATTTTATTCGAGTCATAATGTAATCGAACATGCACATTGTGTTCGAGTCATAATGTAATCGAACATGCACATTGTATTCGAGTTTGCCATACAGTACCGTTACACACACACACACACACACACTTTTATCATTTATATAAATTCTCACATTTAAACCCTTATGATGACATTAAATCGTCCCTTAACCATTTCTGTATCCTTCTCTGTCCAAGATCTATCCCCGGCGTCCTTAAAGCTCGAACCTTTATTTTCCCCGAACCGTTTAGCTAGATTTAGGGTTTATCATGAACCGTATTATACTACAAGTTCACAAATTCCATTTTATTCATCAAGTTTGCATTTTTAAGGTTCATCCATACCCAATCCACTCTAGAGCTAAGTTTTAGGGTAAACCGTTTTTAAAAATGGAACCTTTATAGATAAAGAACATACCTTTATGCATTCTTAGGCTATGGTTAGCTCCGGTATGCAATAATAAGCTCATATCTTGCTTGTATAGTTGCGATATGTCAAGGTTTAGGCTTGGTTTCGGCCTTGAATCTCTCTTTGGTCACGGCCGAACTATAGGGTGTTTGTGTGTGTGTGTTTTGAGTATGTAGGGAGGCTAGGAGATGAGAATGAGGGATTTAGGGTTTTAGGGAGTATTTATACCCTCTTAAGCCCATGGACCTAAGGCCCATCCCATCCCTTATTCCATATTCCCCACCCAAGTCCATACTCTTTGTTTATATTTAATCTTTAATTAAATATTAACACACATTTATCAGTTAGGATGACAAATTCCTCAAACTTATGTGAATGGTCTATGGATCTTAAATGTGTCACGAAATACTGGTGCCCTATTTTGGAAGTTGGATTTAATCATAAACACAGTTTTAAATATCAGAGTTAATTGAAACTTTCACGGAATATAAAAACTTGCATTAAACATTACATAATAAATTCATAAACATGTCTTAAACAAGCATTTCTGTCTTTCAAATTGAAACATCAAATATAAAACATCATGAGCCTTCAGATGCCAGCCTCTTATTGTTCTATCATTTGCCCCGCTGAAGCTAGTTGCCTCATTTTACTCACCAGCGTGCATACTAAAAGTCAGCTACACTGAGTGAGTTCTAGTTAATACAAGTAACATACAATAAGTCCATACACTTACTTATATATGCACCCGAAGGCACATATAACATACTTAGCTTTTTACCTTTCTTCATACATTCATACAATCATTCTTTTATTCTTTATTTTTATACACACATTTATACATACACCTCGTCCTACAACCTTCGCAGATATTGTTAGGGTTTGTTCCCTACATTTGCAGATATTATTAGGGTCTGTTCCTTACATTCGCAGATATTATTAAGGTCTGTTCCATTCATTCACAGATATTATTAGGGTCGTTCCCTTCATTCGCAGATATTATTAGTGTATGTTCCCTTCATTCTCATATATTATTAGGGTCTGTTCCCTCTCTAACCATACCTTCCATACCATAACTTTCTATACATTCATACTTATAACTTTCATACATACATACATTATTCATACATCATATATATAACAATCATATCTTTAAACTATCACCTGAAGGCACATGCAATATCTGAAGATCGTTCACGCACCGTCAAGCATTCATTCATACATAAATAATATAAGGCATACACTTACCACCTAAGGTAAGTGTACTAACTAATCACATCGAGTATGAACACAGCCCCGAAAACATAACAAGCAATTGGGCTAGAAATTCACCTGGATTCTGTTACATTCTCCGTTAATTGTTATTCCCTTCCTTTTAGAGCTAGTAATTGTACATTAGTTACGTATATCAATAATTGTCCTAATCGCATTATTCGGGTTTCACAAGAAATGGCTAAATCTGGTCTATTCTAATGGCTTTATAAGGTATTGTATTCATAAGCAAGGATTTATATTAGAATAGAATTTACTTAGAATATAATTTTACCCTTAAACATGATTGTATTCGTATACTTTGTATCCGAATACAATTGTATTTGAATAGAATGTGTTCCTTTCTTTCTTTCCTTTTGTAATCGAATACTCAACACTCGCTTAATCTTTCTTTCTCTTTTTCTGTATTCAAACGGGAGTTTAGAATACAATTTTGCATACGAATACAGTGTATTCAAATTCATTGTGTGTTTGAATGCATATATTGTATTCGAATACATACATTGTATTCGAATACATATATTGTATACGAATACCTATATTGTATTCGAATACATATATTGTATTCGAATACTCATGTTGTATTCGAGTGTTTATATTGCATTCGAGTCATACAAGGTATTCGATCATGTATATTGTATTTGAGTCTAACATTGTATGCAAACATGTATATTGTATTCGAGTCTAACATTGTATGTGAACATGTATATTGTATTCGAGTCTAACATTGTATGCGAACATGTATATTGTATTCAAGTCTAACATTGTATGCGAGTCTATGTTGTATGCGAGTGAGCTACTACTGTAGGGTCCTTTATTTTCATTATCCATATGCGTTTTGACCTCTATACCCCCATTATGGTATTATATCATCCCATAAATGTTTCCATTTTCGTTTTTGGCTAAGACCTAGCCCGATCATACGTAAAGCTTGGACCTTTATTGGTCCCGGATACATTTAGGCTAGATCTAGGGTTTTTTTTAACATGAACCGTATATACTAACGACTTCGTTAAGTCCATTTTTATCATCAAGTTTGCAACTTTATGATTCATCTATACCCGATCTACTCTAGGGCTAAGTTCTAGGGCAAACCGTTCATAAAAACATAACCTTTAAGGATAAAGAACATACATTTATGCGTTTTTAGGCTACGGCTAGCTTTGGTATTCAACAAGGATTTTGTATCTTTCTCGTATAGTCAAGATCTACCAAGAATCAATGCTGGTTTTGGTCTTGGATCTCCCTCTTAGGTCGCGACCGTATATATGAGGTGTTTGTGTGTTTTTAGAGTGTGTAGATAAAAAATGAGGTTTTTAGGGTTTTAGGGACGTTTAAGGGAGTATTTATACCCTCTTAACCCCATGGACCTAAGGCCCATCCCATCACTTATTCCATCTTTCCCCACCCAAGTCCATACTTTTTTATTTTATTTAATCTTAATTAAATATTAACACACATTCAAATAAACATAATTTCCTTTATTTATTAACATAATATTTAGGATGTTACACGAAAAAAGGTGTATCAATATAGGGAAGGGCAAGCCTTGTGTGTACCACATACAATAGTTGTATATGTAAGGTTGATGGACCTTGTACATATTATGAAAGAATATGACTTAATGCAAAAAAGGATATGCCAATAATATTTGCATTAGGGACGAGAACCAGTGTGTAGACGGTCGGCGAACTCGATACATATCGTGAAAGAATAGAAGTGAAGAAAGTAAGTATGTTAAGAAGAATGTAAGCACATGTTACGTATGTATGTATATCTTATGATATGAATGTGAACTTATGTATGTGTAAGAATTACAAATCGCTTGTGAAATTAGAACTTACTCAGCGTAGCTGACTTTTAGTACACACATAGGGAAATAGTCAAATTGGTACATGCAAATAGCTTGAAGTGCACATGAGGCTATCTGAAGATTGAATGGCATCCTTGAAGTGAATGTTTTGTTATCTTACAATGTTAAGACATATATTATGTTTTATTTTTTTTATAACTTGAATGTTTGAAGTTTAAATTTCCACTGCAACAAATGTGTTTTCTTTGATTTAGTCATGATTAAATAAAATATTAGAGTGTGGGATTGGACCTTAAAAGATGGAATAAGATATGGTGATGCGCATTAGGTCCAAGGGCTTAAGGGTATATAAACCCCTTAAACCTTCCTAAAACCTTAAACTCTCATTCTTATCATCTAGCCATCATAATGCACTCAAAAACACACACAAAAACCTCATTTATCTCAGACCAAGATACAGAGGGAAAGACCCGAGCTTGTGGGTGTTAGAGCGTCGTGACGAGAAAGACATTCGCAAAGCTTAGAATGTGTTCATGAAACCGAATTGTTTAAGGTACATTCTATAACGAAAACTTGTTCGGATCATTTAGTGTTCCTAGATCTATATATAAATGGTAAAAACGAAACAAACGCAACGATTCTCTTGGAAAGTCATTAACATCTGTTGGGGTAATAGATCAAACATTGAGCCATATACTTATATCGATCAAATGCACCATTAAACCACGATGTTTGGATGATTAGGGTTTGTAGGCGCTGGTTATACGAATCCATTGATACCAAATTCGTGTTATTTCTTCAAGATTTGAAGGTTAATTGCAAATCTGATATTGGTTGACTGTTTGGTGTTCTTGACGATTTTGACTTTGACAATCTGAGTCAAAGATTGGATAAGTACTGGTATTCATTCGTTATGAATAGTGAATGACTGATCATTCGTTACGTAGTCATAATGAATAGGATACATTCGCGTATCTTTATAACGAATGAATCTCTCTATCATTTTTCAGAATTAACGAATGACATTCGTCATTCGTTATCCATTCATTCGCCATGAGGAGACATCTAATGGAACCATTCGTTATAGATACGTTCGTGTGCTCCTGTAACGAATGAGCCTTTCATTCATCCCAAAGAAATCATGAATGGCCTAATTTATTCGTTACTCATTCATTCGTCTAAGATCAAACCATTCGTCATCCCGCATGTGATAACGAATGAGGCTTAACCAGATGCCATTGGTTATAACGAATGGGATTGCGAATAAAATATTTATTTATGAATTTAAATGGAATTTTTGTTAAGGATTGCTAATGGAAATAATTTTTTTTCAAGCTGACAGATCATTCGACCCCAGCCAGGGGCTCTGCCCCTTGGACCCTGCTAGGGGCTGCCGCCCCTAGACCTCGCCGCCAAGGGCGCTGCCCCCGAACCCCGTTCTTTGAGGGTTAAGTTAAACTAGAAATACGATAAGGGTAGTGATAGTTAATTGATACGTGTAATTGTTATACAGTTAGCCGTGCGCAGTTAAAGAGAGGAGTTACCATTAACTCGGGAAGGAACCGAGCTCAGGTGAGTTTCTAGCCCCATTTCCTTGTTATTTTTTTGGGGTTGTGTGCATACTTAATGTGAACACTTACCTAAAGTGGTAAGTGTATGATATGTGAATGTGTCTTATACGTGAATGTGCATAAACGATATATGTAAGAGGTTAAGAGTTTGTACGAAAGTAAATAATGAAATGTGTATGTAAAGAAACGTATGTATGGTTGTATAGAAAAAATGGACCAGACCCTAAAAATATCTGAGATAGAAGGGACCAGGCCTTAATAATATCTGAGATATAAGAGAAAGGGACCAGACCCTACTAATATCTGACATGGTAAAAGATAGTTATGTATGTAGTATGAAAATATGAAAGTGTGATGGTATGAAAGAATGTATTAATGAATGTAGGAACGTACGAAAGAAAGGTAACATGTAAAGCATATAATATGTATATTCGGATGCGTATATGAAAGTAAGTGTATGAATGTATATTTCCTGATTAACTAGATATCACTCAGCGTAGCTGACATTTAGTATGCACGCAGGTGGGTAGGATGAGACAGCTAGCTTGAAGAGGGACACATGGCAGGCGAATAAAGAAGCTGGCATCTGAAGACTTAGTTAATAATGTTTGAACTACAAGACATGTTTTATCATCATCATCATCATCATCATCATCATCATCATCATCATCAACAGTGTACTCTGTATATTCCACCAATAGCTAAGCCTTACCTCTACCCTTTAGGAATAAAGAGGCTGCTTCCGGTGAGACCCCCGAATCGATAGTAGTTTTGCATCAAACCTTGGATTAGTAAACTAACGGGACACCGCCGATGTTGCATGTACCCTTGTCCTTCGGCTATCAACGCCACCACATGATGCTTGATTAACCTTCCGCCACTTTTAACGTTATTTTCACGAGATTAGTAAAATAACGTCAAAATTAGTGAAATTTCACTTTTTTCCACCCGAGGGTTCACAAGACATGTTTTTTATTGTTTTAATTTAAGACTTACGTAATGAATGGTTGATATTTATCTATTCCGCGAAAAATTTAAATTAACTCTGATATTTAGAACTGTGTTTATGAGTAAATCCAACGTCCAAGTAGGGCACCGGGACCGAGGCCTTACAAAGGTGTCTGAAATCGGGGCTGTTAGGCCACAAACACAGTTGGATTCACAGATGAACACACTTAGTTATCAGAGTTTATTTAAAACATTCGCATAATAGATCTATTGTATGTTTACATAAACTATCTTTTTAAAGCAAACACTTCGGATACCAACACTGTATGAATAACCCTGCTACACTCCAAGCTCCTTTATGATCTTTAGTCAATAACATGTGTGCATACTAAAAGTCAGCTACACTGAGTGAGTTCTAGTTTATGACTCCACTTATTTAGCTTGACTCATACTTTTCTTTACAACACACACACACATACACAGAGGCGGATCTATAAATATTCACTACGGGGGGCACAAAATGGATCGAGTTACAAATTGGTCGGGTCAATGAGAACAGGGTCAGCCAAGCATTTTGGAGGCATGGAGCGGAACAAACTTTTGGGGGAACATGATAGGGTAAATTGGTATTTTTACACACCAATATATAAAAGTTAGAATGCATATTATATTAAATATATATAACTAGTAATAAATCATAGAGGTTTTCTTGTGATATTGTAATAAACTTCTTGATACATTTCAGTTTGGCAGCATAATACAAGAAGTTGGGTCCAGTATATTGGATTTTCTTTACTGATGTCCGTCGATCATATGGTGATCAAAAGTTAGTTTTGATGGGCTGCATTAGTTCCGTCTTCGTTGCCAAAAAGGTCTCCATTCCTAATGCATGCCAGCTTATTTTTTAATGGGCTTGACTCAAAACATGTTGAATAGCATGCAATTGTAAAGAGGGTGAGATTTGACGTATCGAGCTCAGGTGCAACTTGTTTTTTTTACAAAAGCAAATGTTAATCTATTTCGGGTTCATGTTTAGGGGAAACAAATTTTTTTAGGAGGAGACCAATTTGCGTAGGACTGTTCGTTGTTTTATATTTAACATAATATGTAGTATTCATGTGCTATATTAATCATATACCAATTTATACCAATAAGGTTAAGAACAACAAAACTCATACATGGCCAACGAATCAACCCTATTAATAAAAAAAATGGATTGTGATCTATAACACATATAGCTTTGGTATGTTTCCCTATTTAACAGTGCTGAAAATGCACGTTCCGACCCATTTATAGTGCTGGTACGCATTTATATAACGTTTAAACGCATGTAAAACCTTTTATAAAAGTTTTACATCAATAAAATATGTGCAAAGTGACAAGGCCCGTTTGGGAAGCAGAATCCCATTTTTTTGTGTTTTAAACGCATTAAGTGACAAGGCCCAAAATAAACTGTTATAGACACAATTTGATGTGCTTAAACTTTCTGGAATGTTTGGGTTCGGTGGTTAGGTTGTTTGGTTGGTTTTTAGGATTTTAATGCCTTCGGTTTGGTTATTAACCAACCTAGGTTACACATAAATGTACTTTTTATGCATGTATCATATTAATAACTTCAAGCAGATGTAAAGATAATAGGTTCATGGTTTAATTAACTAGGCCTGCTTGGGTAGCATAAACCCTTTTTTGCACTTTTAAAGGTATAGTTAAACGTAAGCCTATGCACATTGAGTCGGTCACATTATTTGACCAAAAACAACCGTTTTTACTCTTCTAGAATATTCAGGTTTGGTAGTTAGCTTTTTGGTTGTTTTTTCTTATATTTTATTGCTTTCGGTTCAGTTATTAATCACTAATCCAACACTTCTGCCCAACAATCTCCCTCAATCGCCATTGATCCAGCATTGCCGACATCAACACTCCTCTGTCACCATCACTGACATCGACAACGAGCCTCCCCAACAAAGATATAAAATCGTTGAAGAATGATCATAAATTGTCATATCATCAATAATATCATCGTCATAAATAATATCACCATATGTTTCTAAACTTTATCTAAATCAAAGTGATGCAACATTTAGCTCATAATACCATAACTACAACAACAAAGATATGCAAAATTCATGGTTACAATCAAAAGAAATCAAGCCCTGTGACAGTAAGTTAGTTCCTCTGATTTTTTAACCTTGAATTCGAACGATCGCTCACTACTCACGTGTTTTAGTGTGGTATGGTCCCTTAAAATCTATCTAATGCTCATGTTAATCAATGGTTTGGAACTTCAATGCTATTTTTTTATCAACTTCACAGTTAATTTGGTGTAACATGATAATGTATATATTTTTGTATTTTGTTAACCTTTATTTTAATCTTAGCTTAATAATATTATAGATGCAGCAATTTGTATTAATCTTAAAATGTTGACTGAGTTTATATTATGGAGATTTATCTAGGTTTTAGTTCATTTTATAGCATAATATTGTTTTCACAAAGCATCAATTGTTGCTACCGAAACTCTAAGATATGATGATGTTTAGTTAGGGTTGTTCATCTAGCTCTCGCTTGGAAATAGTTCAATCTAAATCTACTTAGTTGTAAATGAGTTGGCTTGGTACGTATATGAGCTAATTTTAAATTGACCTTAACTTGACTCGGTTTGGCATAGGACAATTCCTTTAAAGGTTTTAAATATGTGATCGAGATGGTCCGGATCAAATATTCTTTGGTTATCCTACAACCAAATGTCCAGTGTTCATGTTCCATGAAGTACAAGAAAATTGCATGTTTTTTTTTCTTTTAGAGAAAAAAAAAATTAGTTTTGATATCTACGGTTATTATTGGAAGGTCAAAGCCACTTATTTTATGAGAAATTTTTATACATAAAGTTTTGAATGAAATATATAAATACTTAGTACAAAATAGTAACTTAAGCACAAAATACATACATCTAAATATATCATTGTCACAAATTCACAATCATGCATGCTTTATGTGCGCCAAAGAAAAAGTGATTTAGAGATACACCTATGTGTAACCAGACTAGATAAGATTAGATTAGATTACATTAAATTACATGTGTATTCTTTTATTTATTTTGGTTCAACTATTTAACCCAAACATAATTGGTCCTGACCGGAACCGACTAAGACCGTTTGGAAGTTCTTGTATTGTTGGTCCTGGTCCTATTTTCCGTTTGGAAGCTCTTGTATTGTTGGTCCTGGTCTAGTTCTACAAACACCCCTATTTTTAGAATGAATTACACTACTAAGACATGATCTTTGTTTCATTACATGTAAATTCTTTCAGAATAGTTGTTTTTTTTCTTTTTTCCTTTTTTTTCTAGTTCCAGCCTCACTATCAAACTAGAAATGTAATTTGGTAATAGCTGTAACAGTGAACTCTTTAACATAAACAGCTACATAAGTAATTTGGTAATTTATCCTTCGTATTATAAGGGTTGTTTTATATTATTTGTGTATAATATTTATATATTTTTTAAATTTTAATTTTATTATTATATGGAAATTAATAATATACTTATGGTTTGATGATAAAATATTTCACAAATAAATGAGATGTTATAACCCGATTTAAAAGTTATCTGGTTGATGAAACCCAAGACCCGCTTATTTTTTTACCATAAAATTGTTTCTTAATTATAAATAACTAGTATTAACACCACCCGCGTTGCGGCGATGTGTAAAACCGTGTATTTACATATCCACTCAACTTGAAAGCATGAAGTTACCACCATCACCACCACTGCATTCAGTCACCTTCCCATCACCAACGGCGAGTAACTTTCATTAACTATTAAGAAAACCGAATAAAAAGTAGACGTAAAAAAATGTTGAAGCACACACGCTCATTTGCGTCGTAAAATTAGACTGAAGCATAATATATAGAAAAAAAGTAACCAATTTAACTTAACATCTACGCATTGTGACGGGACCGTTAAACGGAAAAATGAACATAAAAACGATGAACCACACACACACGTTGCAACGCGTTAACTCGTTAAATTTAGATCAAAAATTGTAAAAGATGAAAAGTATATGAGACCAAATTTAAAAGTGAAAAATGTTAGGGATTAAAACTAAAAAATATTATGACATATTTGTTAACTATGAAAATTGTTGGTGCTAAAAATATAAAATCAAAAATATAAAAAAAAACATCACAACAAAGAGGGTACAAAACTATATGCATGAAGAACAAATTTGGAAACACAATACTCCTACTTTTATTATTATATAAATACCTTTTTTTAAATCATACATTAATTTTTAGTATATCCCTATTTTATAGATTTTCACATCAAATATTTGGTGAGCTTAATTTTAATTTAATGAGATGTTATAACCCGTTTAAGGGCTATATGGGGTTGGTGAAACCCATACCCGTGAATTCAGGTCAAATGAATAAGAGGTCTCCATTTACAAATAAAACAATCCAATAACTTGAGAAAATGTTAGAAGCAACCAGATAGCTTTTAAATGTTTCTTTATATATGTTTAAGATAATATTAAAGCAAACATGAATTCCTACCATTAAGTTCAACTTTTAATTATTTTATACCATTAACTTTTGTGTTCTTACAAATCAACCCTTTCACCGTTTTAAATTGTTTTAATTTGATCTCAAACATTCTTTTCGGCTAAACTTTGTTTAATTTTGCCCCCTAAAGTATTCATGGTTTTATCATGCTCCTTAATTTGTTATTATATATGTATTTTTAAGTTACTGACCTTTTTAAGGACCACCATACGAAGTTTTTTAGATTTTTAGCATGTCGTTACGACATGTTTATTTTATCTATGTAATGCCATTAAAGCGAATGTGTACTACAATAAAGTATAAAACTTTTCCTGAAAACGAAATTGTATTTGCAATAGAATATTCTTTTATTGTAAGCTAATAGTGAGTGCAATACCACGTCGATATCGTAATGAGCCGAATCGATACCAACCAAGTTTTCTTTTTATATTTAGATAAACATTTTTCTTGTATCGAAGTGATAATCGTTATGATGTGTTTTTTATCTCTACATTGAAATACTCGAGCCCGTTACTGAGTTCATCGCGCAACGCGTGAAAAGAACACACTAGTGAAAATAAAAACAAAACTGTAAAGTAAAATAAAAAAAAATCGACAAAAGTTCATACCGCTTCTTTGTCCAAAACTAGTGACAAGGTCTAAAACTAGACTATCGAAAATCCCAAGGTTATCATCAGTCACGATATCACCTAATATTATACTCGTTTCACGTCTCCATGAGAATTTTGAAACCTTATAAACTCAATCTATTTATCTGTACTATATATAATGAGTGAGTGATGGACAAATTAAGACACTTATTTTTAAGTAAAATACAAATTATAATACATAAGTTATAACCCAACAAAGTATGTTAAAAAGGACAATATAGTCTTTTAAAGAATAAATACCACGTGCACTTTCAAATCATTAAACATAGTTATAATTTTATCCCTTGACTTTAATCACCATTTGTAAATTTAAACAATGCTTACAACTATAGTCCTTAATCTTTTACCTATTTACTATTCTCATTTTCACATTTAACCCAACTTCTCCCACGAAATTTTAACGGGCATAACTTTTTTATACGCGAATATTAATATTTTTTTATAAAACATTGCATTATAAAAACGAGCATTTTATTATATTTAATTTGAGTATCATATTGCTATAGTTTTTTTCAGTTAAAAAACAACATTTTGGATATGGGTGTTTGCGCTGTGGTTTTGATGGTTTTTAAATTAAACCGTGAGCCAAACCGTTAGTAACGTTTTTTTGTCGTCGAAACTAAAACCACCTCGTTGAAAATTGAAATCGGCTGGCAAAAAGTTAATGAAAAAAGTCAATCG